>NC_051160.1:141459060-141591840 GCF_013339745.2 Dermacentor silvarum | reverse complement strand
GTACCAATGCTGCCGTCCCCTTCTCCGTCGGATCCACATACGTGACATAGCCAGTGAATCTGGGTCGCTGGTTTATCTCTTGTAATATATCCTCTGGTTTTTTCTCGAGTGAATCCACGTGTTTTTGCAGCTCACCCGCCTTGTTCCTGAAGCACCAATTACCACTGGAGAATCACCGTGTCTTCTTTCCCCCTAATATTAGTTTCGCTGCGCCATCTTGTCGGTCCAGCTGCTGCCTGCGGTGCACTTCAGTACTGTTTGGTGTACGGGCGTTTTCCTGCTTTTCTTTGCGAGCATGAGTTCGTTGACGTTGGCTTCTAGTTTTGCTACCCTTCGCACTGGTCTTTGCGATCTCTGAGCAAACTTGCTCCACTTGCGCTGCTAGCTGCGCCATTTGGCATGTGAGTTGCGCCACCGCGTTGCTGACCTCTTGTAGGGGTCGGGCCCACCTTGGTTCTCCGCCGCCTCTTGTATACTCTGCGTGTCAGGCTGAGTGTCCCTCTTGGCTAGTTTCCGTTCACGTTCGTTCCTCCTGTCTGTTAGTTTTCTGCAGCTTCGATTTTGGCTATCAGTTGACTTATCATCTCGTCTTGCTTATGTAATTGTTCCGTCGTTTCGCTATCTGTTTGTTTAGGTGGTCTATTTGCGCGCTCGTCTCTTATCTTTTTCAGTGTTCACATTCCTCGCACTGAATTTTTTCTATCTGTTGACCTCCTGGGGAATGGACTCTTAACTTGCGAGGAAGGTCTCCCTGCCCACCCACCTGTTTGTCCGCGTTGTTCCTCGCCGGTGTCGGGGTCCTGCCTCTCGATCTCGATCTTTTCTTCCTTGTACTACTTTGTCCCTTGTAGTGGATCTGGATGTGCTTCTCACCCCCTCCTCCTGGCGTTGCCGACCGGCCTGCTCCACGCTCAGGGTTCTGGTCTCGCCGGACGGTGCGTTTGACATGGCCTGTTGCTCATGCTGCTTCTGCCGCTCTCGTTGCCGGATAGGTAAGGCGTAATGAAGCGTTCCGGGCATCCTTTGGTACCTGTGACGTGACCTCTCCGCAAGCTACATTTGGCCACGCAGGTGTGGCCTGGAGCTGGGTCTCGCGTGCCACACTCGTGGCAGGCTCGCGTTCCCGCCGTGGGCAGGCTGTGCTGCGGTGTCCCACTTCGTAGCATACCCACATACGGGCACGGCCTTCTATGCAAGGTGCATCGATATCCGCTCCGTACAGCCAGAGGTATGCTGCACTCGGGTCCCGCGAACGTTAGAATGACTGTTGTCGAATCCTTACCCTTCTTCTTACCGTGTAAATTTCGAATCCGTCCCTCCATTATGTTTTCCTTGATCTCGTTGGATAGTCGTCGCGTTGGCACACATGAATCACTCCCTGCCTAACCATCGCGTCGTCGGGCCGCCAGTCCATACATTTCCACTGAGTGTTTCTGTTTCTCCGACCTGATCTTGCTCACTTCGATTAATTTCATGGCCATGTCCTTGGTGGGAGTACTCACGGTTGCCGTGTTTTGGTATGTTCGATCCTTAGCCGAAGGTTTGCTTCTCGCCACGTCGTGTTTTGTGGCCTGTAGCAGAGCCAGCGAGAGTTCGGACGGCGCGAGCTTGGCCACGTCGAGTCCACTTCGCGGCCGCATCACAGTTTGTAGTCGTCCAGGGGAAGAGGCGCTGGCCTTGGTGCTGGCTTTTCTCATCGTTAATATCGGCCTGTCGCTCCAGGGGCGAAGACGGTGGCGGCTGGCCGGAGGTTGGATTTAGCTTTCGTCGGCCTCGTCGGCGTTGCGCCTTCGAGGCGGGCCGTGATCCACTCACCTGCCGCCGTTGATTCCTGGCTCTCCTCGTTATTGTCTTGTTGCATATCGTTGCCTTCGTTCATCCATGCCTTGGTTGTACTTTACTCCGCGCGCGGGAACCGCGACGCCCGTGCCGGGCTGGACCTGCTCCTTGGCCGTGCTCGTCTCAGGGCCTACCAGACTGGCGTTAGGCTTAGTTCGCGCACACGGATGAGTGTCTCTAAATTCGTACAAGTCGCACTCACCGGCGTAATTTTAGTGTCCCCGGGCGCCTTTCATTTGGCTGAATCCGATGGTAATACTAAAATTGCACAATAATAGCTTTATCGCGACTTTCGGTGTTCGTTCGGAGCTCATGGAACGCACGTCTAGCTCAGGCGTGATGCACGCGCTCCCTCCCTCGGCGAAAGAAGCATTGCTTTGCGCCTGGTTGTAAGACTGGGTATATAGCAGAGTGAAAGATGCCCTGAAGTTGTCTCTGTTCAGTGTCCCCGAGGATGAAGAAATGCGCCTGACATGAGAGCGGTATCTACGCCGCAAGGAGAAGCCTATGGATGCCACTGACGCCGTAGGCGAGCTTCACGAAAGAAGTATGTACAGAGAGATTACGTACACGTGATCAAAGGCAAAGAAGTATGTACGTACACCACGCGGAAAGCTCTCTCTCTCGACAGACGCCGTGCCCACGATTCTGCCTAATCGCCCCTTGTACCTTTCGAAAAATCCATCGCGCGAACGGCCCACATGGAAAGGGGCTGCCTTACATCTCCATGGCGACCAGACAAAAGGCGGTGCCTGCAAGAGCACGACCTGCAGACCAGTGAAACTGTGGACATAGGTGATGGCGTTGAAAATAGCGCCTTTGTGCTGAGTGAAATTCCCAAACCCACTGAGCATTGGGCACTGCTCACGTTTCCGAACTATGATGGTGTTGGGTATGTTTTGCCTTCGTTGGACAGTGAGAAAAGACTGTCGGCGTTGAGAAGACTGTGCTGATGAACTACGGCGAGAGCCCTAGTGCAATAATTTGCCGCGCGTACATACGAAAGACGCCTCTTATGTGAGAGTGTGTCACGGCACACTGCAGGTGCTGGAGGTAGCACATTCATTGCAAGTTTGCTACGGAGCAGGCTAGTCCGAACTCCACGGGGACAGGGCTGAGAGTCACTATTGCCAGTACATTGTCTCTCCTGAAGTACTTGGTTGAGAATGTAGGGTTCAAGTACTTGATGACTGCTCGTCACAGCACCGACTCCGTAGAGCACATGCTTGGCATTATCCGCCACTCCAGCGGCTGTAATGCCCACCCCTCGCCAGATCAGTTTCTTATCACAGTGAACTGTTGTCATTTACAACATGGCAAGGAGTGTGGACGGTGCAAAGGCCACCCCTGATATCATAAATGCACTTCTCAGCGTGGACGCGAAAACTCCCAACATTTCTTGAAACAGTGTTGATGAGCTGCTCGCCCAAGGGAGGTTTAGAAGCTGAAGAGTCTCTAGCCATAGTAGAAGCTCCTTGTGGTAGCTACTCATTATTAGTAATGGAGAAGAGTGACTCGCGGCTAATATATACGTAGCAGGCTACGTAGCAGTGGCGCACCGACGGGGGGGGGGGTTCGGGGGTTGTAACACCCCCCCCCCCTCAGGCCGACTTAACCCACACCCTTTTGTTTCACCCCTTTCTTTCCTTGCGCATTTGAGTACTGCAACTAAGATGTAAGACGCGCAATCGTCTGCACACTAGCAAAAGCTCATTTTTTTGACAATTTCCCGTGAAGAAATTGAAATTAGTGCTGTTTAGATGGTATTGGCAAACTGTCAACCCCTCCCCCCCACCCTGGCAGAGATCCTGGGTGCGCTACTGCTACGTAGCAAGAAAGTGCGTCCTAAACTTAACTGCTGTTAATGTGAGCACATCCTCCTCGTCAGGCGAACAGAGGCCACACCTGTTACCCTCAGAGTACACTGAGCAGTGTGACTGGGGTGGACTTTTTGTATCCGTCACAAGATTTGTACTCATTTGTTGAAGCTCTTGAGAACATATTCACAGAATGCTTCAGCATTTTAGAGCTGCACACGAACAGCATGTGCAATGTTGTGGCTCTTGTAAAGAGTAATTTCCTCTTCTCCAATGGTGTTGGATGCGACGCTCACAAGGAAGAAGCATGAGAATTGTTTTTTTTATGTCGTCACGCGACTCCACTTCTTAGTCAAAGGTATTAACAGCTCGAGAAGCGCAACGCCGCAGAGAGCTAAGTACCTTAAGCTGAGCAGGACGACCTAGGGGCATGGTTTTGTTTTGACACCGCTTTTGTGATCTGAGCGTTTGCCCTGAATAAAATGGTTTCGTACCTTCCATCAGAGCCTCTCTCTCTCTCTCTCTCTCTCTCTCTTTTCTTCTTTTTTTTTTGCAATCACGGCCCCGGCGGTACCCTTTTGATGTACGGGTACACCAGTTCATTCCAAGTAGCCACGCGTAGTACCGCCAACTTTCTCATAGGCGGATTTATACCTAAAATCCCATGGCTGCGAGCTTTTGAGACAAAAATATTTATTTACACAAGGTGGTAGCTTGGGCTAGTTGGTAATCCATGGTAAAAAGCGATATCCAGCGGAAGGATAGGAACTGAGATGAAACGCACTGCGCTGTTTGTGTTGTCTCTAAGCCCTGGTCCTTCGCGCTGTACATCGTTTTACTGTTTATTCACTATAGACAACACTGTAGAAATTATTTATTCTCCTTTTGCTGACATTATGAGCAATGTAAGCATTCAGGAGTCAAGCATGAGCTTCAGATCTATCGTACTCTTCCGATGAGTGCGCGGCGAATAAGCGGGCACTGCGGGGCGGTTCAGGATGATGATGATGATGATGATGATTTATTGGCATCCCCTTTGAAACGGGGCGGCGACAAATAGTCACCTAGCCTGCTTGATTTAATCAGGTATACTATACATGTTCTTTATCTTGCATTTTTGTATACCTATCATTATTTTCTTTTTCAAAAATTTACCTTGTACCGCTGCCTATGATTTTAAGAGATCATGGTCGCATCCATCTTTTCCCTACTTTTTTCCACCAGTACTCTATCGTTCTCTGCTGATCTCTACGGCTGATCTGTTTATGTTTCCTTCCACTTTAAACCCAAGCGCTTCTGGGAGTTGCACGTTACCTACGGTTCTCGCTGGGTGGATCCCGTCGCATTCCATTAGGATGTGCTGAGTGGTCTCTGGATCTTTACTGCAGCATACACATGTCTCATCTAATTCCGAATATTTGTTCCGATATGTTTTCGTCCTTAGGCAACCGGCTCGAGCCTCAAATAGCAAGGCACTGCCCTTTGTGTTATCGTACAGATTTTTCCTTCTAATTTCTTTCTTCTCATTCTTGTAAATCTCCATTGTCCTTTTCGTTTCCATTCTTTGCATCCAATTCACGGTCTCTATTTCTCTCACTTTCTTTCTGATGACCCCTGGTTGTCTATTTACAGTTTCGATTATCCTGTACTTGGTTGCCAACTTCCTTGACCTCTTCCTCCATTCTGTGTCCACGCTTTTCATGTAGAGATACTTGTGCACTTTAGCCGCCCATTTATTTTCATCCATGTTCCTGAGCCTTTCTTCAAAACTAATTTTGCTTTGTGCTTCTCTGACTTCAAAAGAGGCCCAACCCATGTCTCCATGCACTGCCTCATTTGTCGTATTACCGTGTGCTCCCAAAGCCAACCGGCCTACTGATCTTTGGTTAACTTCCAAACCCGCCAATATATCCGATTGGCGCAGGTGAAAGGCGCAGCAGCGCCGCCTGCCGGTTTCCGTGCAAACGACCTCGTCTCCTGGATCGCCCTCGTCCCACTACCCCTACCTAGTTCACTATACCAAAACTACGGTGGCTAGATGGGTAGCGTTACAGTGTACTAGAAGGTGGCAGTGGGCTTACTCTCCGGCGGAGGCTATGTGATGCGGCGGCTCCACGAATGTCGCCAATATGAGCTTCTCTGATAGCCCGAGCGGCGGCGCTGGCGTCGCTTTCAATGCAACGTCGGTGCGACGGCGCAGCTACAGTGCCTGGAATACTAGGCACTGTAGCGCAGCTACCCAGTGCTCGCCCAGTGCCCGATCATATTAGCTGAAGTTGCGGAGCTGCGTTGTTTTTTCTGTGAACGTCGTCGCGTGGTTTTTTTCCTTCAGTGTTTTTTTTTTTTTGCACATAGCCTGCAAGAGTATGCCTTGTAATAACTGAGCCATGCCGCGGCATCGACAAAACCATTGTTACGCGCCTGGGTGCCAAACAGGCTATGTTTATGTGAAGGATGGGCCAAAGTTGTCCTTGTTTGACGTCCTGAAGGATAAAATTAGGCAGAAAGAGTGGAAAAAGAACCTCCACAGAGCTGACAAGTCCCTGGACAACACGAGCGCAGTATGCGAGCTCCATTTCGAGCCACGTGCCACGTTTTTGGCTCAACTTCATTCATTCATTATTATTAGAACACAAAATATACAATCTGAGTAATTCATCAGCCCGCCAAAGCAAAGATGCTTTTGAGCGGGACAGGGCAGTGCTTTGGCCTGAATGACACAGTTTTGTGCTTCGAACAAAGGAAACAATAGGAAAAAATAGGTACAGCAGGAAGATAAAAAGATATATACATATAGATACACATTTTCTTTATGCAACAATAACCCGAAGTCCGCGAAAGCATCAATGCTTATGCGGACCACTGTATAGTTTCTACCAACAAAGTATAGTACATTTTTTGTTTCGGTTTTCCCCATTCCTCCTTTTCCATTATCCTCCACCGCTCGACTAAATTCCAATTGTTGTTTCTGCACAAGCACTAACGTAAGCAATTACATATTTCAGCTAAAAATATTGTGTGTACAGCGCGATCCTCCATTCCATCATGTGTAGTAGTGAAATGTTTTGAAACAAAAACAGACACGAAAAATAAACATAATGAACCCAATATCCTAGTCCATTTTATACAATAGTTAGCGAAATGACGTCGGAAAAACTGCCATCACATCGTTTTCTCTTATTATTCCCAGTCGTTTACGAGAACCGTGTGGTGTATGAATTTTTTTATTTTCCTGAGTGACGAAACGTTGGTGACTTCTGTTATTTTGTTAAAGTAGAACGGTACATAAAATGCCCTCGTTCTTTTACCATAGTTCGTGAACGTTTTAGCCCAAACGAATGTCTCAATTTGTTTTTCTCGACTATTTTTTCATACAGTCTTAGGGAAATCCGTGGTTTGCTACTGTTTCTGTGTTTCCTAAATGGTCGCACAGGAAAGGCCTCATTATATATTACCATGAAAATATCCATGAACAATTTAAATGTGATGTTTGGGTCTGTCTTTTGAATCACATTGCTCCAGTCAGTGTTGCATGAAAGATCTCTAAAGTAAGTTGGGCTTCCCTCTTCAATCTTCCAGAAAAAAGTAGGCGGATCGCTTTGTGGATTACGTTTTGCATGAGAAGGAAATACCCAAAAAATTGGCATGTAATCACTCAAACCTAGAGCTAAGGTGCCTGCGAAAATATTGTCACTTCTATCATTCGTCAAGCAAACGTCTAAAAGACTTTCTTTATTATTTGTATTATTACTTGTCAAAGAGGTTATGCAATTTTGAAAGCCATGACTGTGTATCATGTCAAGAAAATTGACTCATAACTTTTGATTAGATAGTAAATTAATGTTTATATCGCCAATGTAAATGGCCTTTATGTTATTTATCAATGCATAGTCGAATGCCTGTTCAAGGAATCTACAAAATTCGCTAATTGAACTGGATGACGGACGGCACACAATAATTATAAGAATATTATTAACTAGCAATGCCCGGGATTCGATGTCCGAACTAGTCACACATTCAGATATGATAGAATGAGCAATACCTTTTTTGATATACGCACATAGCCCGCCTTCACGTTGTGTGTTCAAGACAAGGAAACGTTTTTATAGTTATCAATGCTTGGGACATCACAGTTATCAGCATACCATGTTTCCCTAAAAGCTATAACGTCAAACGCTTCATGAAGGTCATAGGCGCCGACTACGGGAGGGGGGGGGGGGGGCTCCGGGGCTCGAGCCCCCCCCCCCCCCGGAATTTTCCCGGGAGGGGGGGGGGGGGGCTGAGCCCCCCGCCCCTAAAATGTAATTATCGGAGTCCTGTTACCCAAATAATTTGAGGACTCTTGCGTTGCCTCCACATTTTCACTTTTGTTGTGGCTAGGCTTACGGCACCATTGTTGGCGCGGACGTGCACGGCTTTTAATTTATACTTTCGCTTTATTTCGCCAAATCCTGGCAATAGGAGGACAAGCGTATTAGAAGCACCAGCGGTGGCTACCTCATGCGCGTTTTCTCTCATGACATTTTTTTTAAATTTTCGCTGAGAACACCACGCACAAACACAATATGTTTACATATATACAAAGGTAGCTTGATAGGTAACTTTCTACTTTTCTTGTGGAGAACCAAGGTAGCTGTGGAATCCTTGTAGATGTTTGCTAAGATATTCACGTATGCCTCCTGTACTCCTTGATTACGCAATGCCTCTATGACTGCTGGTATCTCTACTGAATCAAATGCCTTTTCATATTCTATGAAAGCCATATAGAGAGGTTGATTGTACTCCGCAGATTTTTCGATTACCTGATTGATGACATGGATATGATCCATCAATAGCCTGGCAAGGGAACAAGAATTCAGGATCGCCAGTCAGCCTCTAGAGTCTGTAAAGGAGTACGTTTATCTAGGTCAATTACTCCCAGGGAACCCTGATCACGAGAAAAAAATTTACAGACGAATAAAATTGGGTTGGAGTGCATACGGCAGGCATTGTCAAATCCTGACTGGGCGCTTACCACTGTCGTTGAAAGAAAAGTGTACAATCATTGCATTCTACCGGTGCTAACATATGGGGCAGAAACTTGGAGGTTAACAAAGAAGCTCGAGAACAAGTTAAGGACCGCACAAAGAGCGATGGAACGAAAAATCTTAGGACTAACGTGAAGAAACAGGAAGAGAGCGGTGTGGATCAAAGAAAAATCGGGGATAGCCGATATTCTAGTTGACATTAAGCGGAAGAAATGGAGCTGGGCAGGCCATGTAATGCGTAGGATGGATAACCGGTGGACCATTAGGGTTACAGAATGGACACCAACAGAAAAGAAGCGCTGTCGAGGTCGGCAGAAAACCAGATGGGATGATGAAGTTGCAGGCGCGAGTTGGAATACGCTAGCGCAAGACAGGGGTAATTGGAGATCGCAAGACTTCGTCCTGCAGTGAACATAAAATATAGGCTGATGATGATGATATACAAAGGGCAAAGTTTAGAATTTTTTTAAAGAGAAGGAGGTAGCCAACTAAATGGATAGCCTATACCTAGAGAATGAATATGTTGATGTATGTTCACCTTACTTCAAATTACTTTGCGTGCTTTTTTGACCGTGAAAAAAACCTGCAGACTACAGTGACCCCTTCGGCAGAGTCTTCTATCAACGGCGTGTGAGTGATGTGTGTCTCAATATTGATTCTCTTTCCAGTAGACCCGTGGGGCTCAGATCACCTGCCCATTTGGTTAACACCAACACATACTGCGGGCCGAGAGACTACCGTCTATACAGTGACAAACTGGGATAAGTTCCGTCAGCTTATCTCAGAGGCACCATCTCAAGACAGTCTGTTCAATCGGGTGAGTGAGTGTTTACGACAAGCTACAATACAACGACGACGAAGTATCGGCAAACCGAACCCCGATCTTAAGCTTTTGCGGCTCCGCGTATGTCGACGCCGCGCTTATAGGCGGGCACAGCGCTCTAAACGACGCACCGACTGGACTCTGTATAACCGCATTGATGCAGCCATACGGCGGCATACAAAACAGCTTCGTCGCAAGAGCTGGGCCACCTTATGTAGTTCGCTGCATACTGGAAGTGGTTTTGGAAATGTGTGGCGCATATTAAAGGCTCTCCGCACTCCCGAAATCTGCAAGAACCCTACGGCTGCTTTGTGCATAGCGACTGGCCATTCACTAAAAGTTATAGCGGAGGCATTTGCAGACCTTTTCGGCTCTCCTATGTCCGGTGACACCACAAATGCCGACCTTTCTTCTTTGACAATTCAGAGTACCATGACTGCTTTCTACGGTCCAGCCTGCCAGATGGACGAGGCAGACATCACTCTTGAGGAGCTACGACACGCACTCAGCCTCTCCAGGTGAAGACGGTGTGACGTATCAAGCATTACGGAACATTGATAACAGTTTTCATGACCGTATACTGGACGAGTATAATGAGGTATGGAGAACTGGTGTAATCTCTGCTGAGTGGAAATCGTCCGTCATAACACCAATTTTAAAGCCCGGGCGCCCTGCACGACACCTCAAGTCCTACCGGCCGATATCCCTAACATCAAATGTCATCAAGTTAATGGAGCGAATGGTCCTGTTTCGTCTAGAAGACAGGCTACAGAAGCTAAACTTTTTCCCTGATGGTATGAGCGGTTTTCGTCGCCGCCGTTCAGCTCTGGACAGCATTTCAGACCTTGTCTCAACGCTTGAATGTGCTAAAGGAAACAAGCACTCCGCCTACATGCTCTTACTAGACGTAAAGCAAGCTTTCGACTCGGTTCCGCATCAGGCGATTATTTTCGCACTTGCAACCGCGGGAATTTCGGGTCGTCTGCTTCGCTTTGTGTGCAATTTCCTATCGGAGCGGCGGATGAAAGTGCGTGTTGGAGCAATAACAAGTGAATCCCGCACTGTTAAGTGCGGTGTCCCATAGGGCAGCGTTTTATCGCCGCTTCTGTTTAACACAGTACTCGCCGCGCTTCCAAGTCGCTTGCCTCGAGACAGTGACTTCCCTGTGAGCATAGCTATCTATGCAGATGATTTTGCTCTGTGGATAAGCGGCCCTTCGTACCTTGGCCCGCGGCTTCGTGCAAGCTTGCAAAGAGCTCTGAACGCGACTTCGGAGCACTTGGGTGAAGTTGGCTTGCAGATATCACCTGCTAAGTCGACTGCAATAGCATACCACCCTAAACAGCGCGCTCGTCGAACAATGAGCTGACTGTACCTTGACGAAACACCGATAAGCTGGGTGCGACAACACCGTTATTTGGGCTTAATTGTGGATGATCGCATCTCTTGGCGTCCTGCCATTAAATTCGTACGACACAATTCGCAATCCATCCTTAAGTATGTGGCCGCCTTGACTGCTAGAGGTGCTGGCTGTGACCAAACAACGGCTCTGCAGGTGTACCAATCATGCCTGTACTCTCAGGCATGATGTATGCGTTACCATTCCTGAACGTCCCACCTAGTTTGATGGCCTAACTGGAACGTGATCATCGCGTTGCCCTTCGAATAATGCTGGGATTACCTCGTGAGGCGCAATCAGTTCCATTACTCACTGAAGCACATCATTTACCTCTAAGGCTACAAGCAGACCTGAGAGCTCTATTTCATATTGAGCGTCTGCACCGCGCATCGAATGGTCAAATGCTCCTTGATCGTCTGATTCACCGCCCGTTTTCTCGCATTGGAAAAATGGCAGCATTATTCATGAACATTACTGACATTTCTGAACATGATGCTTCAGTTCCGCCTTCGCCGCCGCAAGACATCACCAAACACGTGCTGCCCATTTGCCTTACAATCCCTGACATACACAAAAAGTCTGATATGCCTGTTTCGGCCATATTCCAATTGGCTCAGTCGCACATGTTCGAGAAATTTCCAGATTACCTTCAAGTATTTACAGATGCATCTGTACACAGTGACGGTCAAGGCGCCTCTGCAGCTTTTTTCTGCCCTTCAACTCAAGTACGGCGTATATGTCATATACCCCATCCAGCCTCGTCAACAACTGCGGAGCTAGCAGCAATTAATGTTGCACTGAAATACGTGCAAGAGGAGCTAACCACACCGCCGAAGATTGTCATATTTACGGACTCCCGCGCTGCCCTTAGCAGATTACAACGCAGTGAGGTTGATTGCCCAATTTTGCGCAGCATTACAGACTCTGCCAACAAAATTTTATCACATGGGGTATCTCTCGTTGCTCAGTGGATACCTTCGCACGTAGGGATCGCCGGAAATGAAGAGGCTGATCGACTGGCTTCAACTTGCACTCATAATGACTGTGCTTGCCCTGAAATTTTGTGCAAGCTTGATGACGCTCGCCTGCTGATTCGTCGCCACCTACTCAAGCAGCATCCAGACCAGCGCGTCGCAAATGGAACGTTGCCGCCGCGTGTTCGCGGTCGAGGCTTGCCTCGTCGCGCTAGAGCGCAACTACTCAAGCTAAGGGTTGGCTGTGTTAATGTGCACAAACGTTTACACCGACAGGGACGTGTGACTAGTCCATCGTGTACGTCTTGCGGTGGCTGCGAGACACTTCAGCACCTCATATTGGAATGTCCCGCTTTCAGTGCGCAACGCAAATCACTAGTGAGGGACTACCATCTCCTTGGCCTGCGGTGTACGACTCTAGATGAATGTTTATACCCCAGCGGTTGTGCGTCTCGATGTGATCAAGCTCATCGTGCTCTCCTTACTTTTCTAGAAGCAACGAACTTAGGGGCACGTTTGTAACCCGCAACAACTATTTCTTTTATTTTACATTCTCTAGTAGCTTGACCTGCAGGGACGGGCCCAACTGTATGTTGTACTTTATTCTTTGACATTTGTCATCTCGCTCTTCCTTTCCTCCTTCCTCCTTCCTATTTTTCCTTATATTGTTTCTCTCGTCCTTTCCGAAGAGTAGGCAGGCGTTGTGCCCCTTCTGGTGGCAGTTGCCAGCCTTCCCAGGCAGCACGACACCACTGGGCCAAGCATGGTCCAATGCTCGCAGTAATTGGTACGAATTTTGGCCCAATCCTGGCATCATGGCAAAGTGCAACCCGATCCAAGGTCCACCCACTGTTCAAGAAAAGATTGGCCGTACAGTTTGCCATTGTAGAATCCAATGTAGTTCAAGCATAGAGCCAGTGCACAGCCATCCTGTATCCAGTCTTTCAAGAACATCCAGTGCTCAGCCATTCTGTATCCAACATGCTTCAATAACATCCAGTGCTCAGCCATTCTGTATCCAACGTGTTCCAAAATATCCAGTGCTCAGCCCTTCTCTATCCAACGTGTTTCAAGAATACCCAGTGCTTAGCCATTTTGTATCCAATGAGTTTCAAGAACATCCAGTGCTCAGCCATTTTGCATCCAGTGTGTTTCAAGCATAGCCTGTACTCAGCCATTCTGTTGCTTGTATGCTAGCTTACTGCCTATACAATTAGTAGCGAAGAAAACGTGATGCAAATAAGTGCGGGAAGGAAACTTCCTGCAGACACACGCAAAGCGTAAACGAAAATAAAATTTATTTAGTATACTATTTAAAGTACTATTTACAATAAAATTCTTGAACTGATGCAGGCATCAGTAGGGGTGCTCAGCTCCAGGGGCAGCAGCAGGAGGAGGGGCTGCAGGAGCAGGGGCTGCAGCAGGGGCAGCAGCAGCCGGACAGGAGGGGCCGACGGTGGACTTGCCAGGGACCTGAGGGCAAGGGTGGGGCAGGGAGAGGGCAGCAGTGGGCAGGCAATGATTCCTGCCCCGAAGGGAGGGATCATCGGGCTGCTCTGCTGCAAACGTTTCTGCGAAACGCCTCTTCCTGCCACCACCGTTGTCCACGGACCCTGGCAACCACTTAATGAAGTCCTGTGCTTGTGTCAGGTCGCCCCACCCCCTTTCGCACAGATGACATCTGCACACAAACATGCAAAGACCACAATTAGTACATACAGCATGCACCGTAAATATCACCCACAATAAAGCAGGCAAACACATTCAACAAAAGAAAACCTTCAAGAGACTTAGTGAAATAAGTTGCTAAGTCTTTAGCACACAGTTTATCTGACAGAATTTGCAACCGCAGCCAACCTTATTGAATCGAGGTTCACAGCATGCTCAGCGGCGAAATGCAGGATACGCAAAGTAATGCTGCGGATAATTAAATGCTATCGCCTTCCCCGCCATGAAAATTCTTGATCCATTTACAGGATCTTCATCCCTGTTGCCTTCGTTGACATTCTTGTTTT
Organism: Dermacentor silvarum; assembly: GCF_013339745.2. NCBI lineage: Eukaryota > Metazoa > Arthropoda > Arachnida > Ixodida > Ixodidae > Dermacentor > Dermacentor silvarum. The sequence continues at coordinate 141,577,946 of NC_051160.1, read as the reverse complement.
TCCACCCTAACATAGCGTTAACGTCATCAGTGATGATCACACCATGTCTTTTCTAACCGAGACATATTCAACTGTCTCACCCGCTGATGCTAAACGTGTAAGCTGCCTGGTGTGATGCAATTCATCGGCATGCTCGTCAAGCAATTCACCTAAGCTGCCATTGGTGCTAGTGCAGAGCACACTTTCGCAATTTCTGCAAGGGCAGTGGTGACTGAGTATGTGGCTTTCATAGTAAAAAATGAAATCAGCCAACAGGGACGCCCAAATTTCTTCGTTGTAGAAATTGACAATTTATATGAAAGACACGATTTTGGCAAGGACAACTTCTTGTTATGCAAGCCATTTGGCTGTAGAGGAGTTCAGCTGTATACACAATACTTCAACAATGCAAAAGGATGACTGAGGAAGCTTTACCTGTGACTATCCGGGATAACTTCAAATTGATGAATTCCCTCTTCCCCTTCCTGCTATGAAGGCTGTAAAGCACTTGGACGGGGTGCGCCATTACAGCCTTCATGGCATACGATGCCACCTCGCGCAGTGACTTCCCTCCTATTTGCAGGAGGTGCTTGCGCTGCAAAAGACAAAAATTGCCAGAGATGTGGAAATGAGCATTGTATGCGGCAATGTTTTCAAGTTGAAAAATCTACCCAATACTACCAGTATATAATTTATTGCCAAGTGAAGTGAATTTTTAGCTGAGTGCAAAGCAAAACATTTTTGCTGGAAGAGGTTTGTGACGCAATGCCCTTTAATTGTAAATGTGCTCTACAACACCTAAGCGTTACTGGAAGAAACACAAACATGAAGTGCATCAGGTCTTGTCCTGTGCATTTCATGTTTGTGTTTCATAACCCTTAGCACAGTAACTATGTTTCATAGTAACTACCTCTCCAAGCTTTCACTATCATTTGTAAGCGCACCAATTCTACTCCCATGCAAATTCCCAATGCATAATTAGGGGATGTGACATTAGAGTGCAGGAAAGCCAGATCTACATAGGTGTGGCACAAAACAGCTTAAAGGCATACCGACATATTTTCAGACCTTCAAATTTTGCGTTAAAGCGACTGACAACCAGCTTTTAAAGACGTAGTTTTGTGGTAACCAAAAGTTAACCCTCAGCAATGTTTGCACCTGCAGCTTCGCAAATTGTGAAAGCCACCTATCATTCTGCTTTCACAGGAGTGAGTGTAACTGCAGGTAACCTACATTTTGAAAAGGCCTACATTTTGGCCTTTTCAACCACTTTTGAAAATATAAAGCTGGTACAATAAGTTTGCATTGTCGTACAGACCTTCTTACATTTGTACAGCGTTTTCCCCCCAAATACACACCTACATCATGGCTGCCTGGCCCCCGTTATCATTATTCTGTCGATAGACTTACCAAGCCAACTCATCAAAAACAAAGGCAGTGCCACTTTCACTACAAACGAAGGCTTATCAGCATATTGTAAGGTAAAAAAATAACAGGAAAATGTGGACTGCATTTCAATACTAATAAGAATACCATGAACCCCACACAATAATAGAAAGCCATGCGATAGGCCTCTTATTCATGGTAAATAAGGAACAGTGTCCTGAAAGCGTAGGAAGACGTAGACACACCCCAAGTGCGGACTTTCAACTGGTAAGCTTTTTGAATGAACGAGTTTATGAATAGTTCAACTGCACATACACCTGGAAGGCAGTGAACAATTTATGACATGCACTCGTGGTTAGATCAGGTGAAACTAAGCAATAATGAATTAACAAAAATAAAAACCATCGCGCTGCTCCGCTGTCAACGATTTGCGTGGTCTAAAAATGAAATTTCTTCTAGGAAGACTATTGCAGACTGACTAATGCAACCTGGTCCTGCTTTCTGTATTCTATAGGCCTCGAAAATTTCATGCGTCAATTGGTCTGTGAGGCGAATAAGAATCTCGGTCCGAGAGAATTCTGCAGTGCACCCGCAGTCATGGCAATGCATTGCGAAATGCGAGGCACAAACAGTGCATTTTGGTGCTTCCTGAGGCCCACATTTGCACACCACCTCGATTATCCCACGTACACTCGGCCACAGGTGAGGGGGATGCTGTACATGATTGCAGTGGCGCAAGGCAAACATACATGTCAGTGTGCCTTACAGGGCAGACGCTACCTACTTTCTTTCTCGCTGAAAAGAACAAAACAAATCTATGCCATGCCACGATCCCCCCCCCCCCCCCTTCAACCTGTGCGAACGCTAGCGGATGTATGGCTAACGGCTTGCTTCTTGGTGCCCCTTCTTTACTCTCCAAACTTTACTCTTCGCACAAGCTTTCCTTAAGACGCCAATAACATGCTGTCTTGTGGAAAGTTCGTGCAAGAATTGAAGCATGCTATGGACACTAGCGTTCGCACAGGTTGAAACAAAAAAAGGGGTGGGGGGCGGGGGGGATCGTGGCATGGCATAGATATTTTTTTCAGCCATAAAGTGGGTAGCATCTGTACAGCAGTTACAAAATGTGTGGAGAAAGATGCAAATGCAAAAAAGTCTGCCCTGTAAGGCACACTAATATGCGTGTGCCTTGCGCCACTGCAATCGTGTACAGCAACCCCCTCACCTGTGGCCGAGTGTACGTGGGACAATCAGGGCGGTGTGTAAACGTACGCCTCAGGGAGCACCAAAATGCACTGTTTGCGCCTCGCATTTGGCAATTCGGGTGCACTGCAGAATTCTCTCAGATCATGATTCTTTTTCGCCACACAGACCCATTGGCTCATGAAATTTGCGAGGCCTATAGAATACAGAAAGCAGGACCAGGTCGCATTAGTCAGCCTACAATAATCTTTCAAGAAAGAGAAATTTCCTTTTTAGACCCCGCAAATCGTTGACAGCCGAGCAGTGGGATGTTTTTTTTAAATTCATTCTTGTTTAGTATCACCTGATCTAACCACGACCCAGGCAGCACAACCAGGCTGGCCCCAGCACGGCAATATCACGGCAAACACCGGCACAAATATAGGCCCGCAACCGGCAGCGCTACCCGCGTCAAGAATGGCCCAGCGCGGCCATGCCACTAAAGGGCCTATTTCGGCCATCGTGTGGCAGCGCCAATACAGGCAGCTAGCCGGCCCTGCCGTTCATTGCCATTCTAGTGTCCCACCTTGCCTACTGGCAGCGCCGGTATTGGTCAATAGCCGGCTCTGCCGCTTTTAGTCAATTTATAGTCCCGCATTACCCACTGACATAGCCTTATTGGCACATTGTGATGTATGTGGGCGATGCCGTTATTTCCTACGATTTTAAATTACGCAAATATTGCACGGTAGCTCGATGCAACATGCCATGATCTACTATAAAATCACCAAATAATATACACAATTTCTTTATTGGTCTTAAAATAGGTTGATACAGATTATCGCTCGTATCCCCAATCCTGTGGGCCACCTACGAAAGCTTTGTTTATGACGCTACGGGGGGTTGAGCCGCTTCGGCGTAGTGCCGCCTTCTGCTATTAGCATAGTCGACGGCGTCTGGCAGCCACATTCTTATGAAGTCTTGCGCTTGATTGATGTCGATGTCTGCGTCTCTCAGGCACCATCTGCATGCAACACATATACCTTTATTATCCCAACACTGTCAGCAGTGCATAATATAAGCAAGAGGCACAAAACTGAGAAATTAAATGCGTATCACCTGTTCCCACTCTGCATAGCCACATGTTAAACAGTCTCTTGCTTTTGTTTCCATGCAGGCTGTACGGCAGTTGAACTGCATGGCCCATGATGGCGTTCATTATATTGAAGGCAACCTCCCACAGATATGATTTCTCCATCCAAACAAGTTGTTGCAGCTGAAAAAAAGAAGCAGAAATACGCAAAAATTAGGTACGAAATGCCGCTGCATCAAAGTATGCGACATTTGTTCTAACTAGCCAATTATGATGAATTATGACTTCATCACAAGACTTGTCGTAAGTGTTTGTGGGTAGCTGTACTTAGCCTTTGGCAATGCGTAAGCTTTTAGAACAGAGGTAGCAAAGAAAGGGTGCAGTGTTTCATGATAAACACCTAAGCAAGCTGCAATACAACAGGTTATACTTTTGCTGGAAGTTCTGAACACCAGTCAGCTTCCTGAGTAAGGAATTACGTCAATCCAACTTTGGTCTTCTTGAGTGTACCAGCCGAAATGTGCCCTGCTACGTGTTTTCAAACAGACAGTGCGTTTCAGCTGACGCTGAAGCGGTGCAGCACCGTCTACCTGCATAGTAAAAAGTGGCCGTACATTATCTCTGTAAAAAAAGAAAATACACGTATTAAGAAATGCACTTAGTTGAAACACTATACTTGAGAATAAAAATAATACAATTGTACTTACCTTGCGATAATTGAGTTTATTTTGCAGTAAATGCAGTTTTCCAACGTTTGGCTAGTTGTTCATGTTTCACCCAATAGCAGTGTGGAACCAAGCTTGTAGTGGCGAAGGTCAAGCCGCTTGTACTGAACACGTTGCTGGACAAGTTCATGCATGCTTCGCAAGCAAAACATGGTGCAAGAAATGTGGGCTACGACAGCTCACAGGCAGAAGCAGAATGTGTACGGGTGCTTCGTCCTCCAAGAGACCGAGAGTCACCACGTTTTTTTGGAAGCGGGCGAGGTCCGCGCAGGGAGCAACAAATTTGGCAGGGCATTATTCACGCTTCTTTGTGCACCCATCCGGTTCTGATTAGCAACGCAGGCTCGGCTGTGCGCATATAGACTGTGCATACCTTCGACACTGCAAAGCGAGGGAACGCAGGGAAAACGTGGTGAGAGTGAAACACATTCTTGGTATTTTGAAGTCACTTCGCCTGATAGTAGTGAAGAACGACACGCGCACGTGTTTTTTATTCTTTTATTTATTTTTTTTCCCAAAAGCTGCTGCGGCTGAAGGAGCAGTAGCACTTGTGCTGATTTTATTATATATTATAGCTGAAATGTAAAACATGACAAATGGACCTGTAGAACAACTCAAAGTGATCAATGAATGTTTTCATCGTTATTTCTTTTTTTCCACTCATTATCCCAGGAGAACGGTAGAGCAAGGCAACGTGTGCGCAAAGGGGTAGTCCGGCGCACAGCACCACTTGCTAACATGCTCCCATAGATTTCTTGCTTCTAGTTAAATAATACAACTTCCCCCTTCGGAAAAAAAATGAATAGACACATAGGAGCGGCAGCCGTATCTAAGAAACCTCGCGACAATACATTACGCGGCGCATAACATATAAGTGAAGCCCAAAAAGCGAGTACAAGGATCTCGTTCAAGTTCGCCATATTAATTTACTTAATTATGTTAGTATAGTGTCAAAGCCCGAAGGCTTTACATAAAAAAAGCGGGCAGTTTTTTTTTCTTTTCATAAACAAGAAAGCTTCAAACGTGGCCGCTGCGAGAAGAAACGTAGGTGGGAGGTAGAAAAATATGTCTTTAAGCAGCGGGAGTAATAAAATAAATCCTAATAAACAAACACAAGCGAGATCGCATACGGCGACAAGGTAAACCAAGCGATGATTTTGTAGAAGACGCACTGGCTACACTTGAGTAATCGTATGTAACAAAACAAGGACGGCAAGGTTTTGGACACTTTCGAGAGTTGCGAGACAGAACTGGTGTACTCGAAGATTGACCCCACCATAGATTTATAAAATAAAAGCTTCCCATGCATGAAGAAAATTTTGGAGCAAGAAACCAAACATGCGGTTGGCATTGGTAAATTGAAAACTCAACATGCATATTCCAAAAATGTTGTGTGTGATGTGTATACCGAGATATTTATCTACAAGAGGAAGAAGTTACCAGAAGTGTGATCGTTGAGGATGTAAGTGGGAGCCTGAATTTAATAAGGAATAAGGAAGCTTATGTATGCCTCCTTGCAAAGTCAAAACAACGATAGGTTTATTTATTAGCTGATATAAGATGCAAACGTCAGCAAAAAAATGATGTAAACCTGTGTTGCTCTCACAAAAAGAGTTCACCTACTTGAAAAACGTATATATATATATATATATATATATATATATATATATATATATATATATTAGTAGTTTTTTTTTCTCTATGCTTGTTCCATTTTTTAATCAGAAATTCATTTTATTCAGTAGCTTACATTTTTATCCTGTAGCGTTCATTTTCATTTTTTTTTCATTCTATTTTCCTGTATTCTCCTTAATCTTAGCCTAGTTCTTCATGCTCAGTCCTAGGTTGGTAACTTCAACTCTTTCAGCAATCCGTCACGGTTCGGAATGGCGCGGCGGGCCACCAACATTCCTGTTATTATTTTATTTTTCTTTATTTTCTGTTCCCTTCCAACGGAGAGCGCCTTGTATAGACGTCTTGGTCGTCTGACCAAACCTTTCTTTTCACTCCCCCCCCCCCTCCCACCCCCGTATATCTATTGTGGCGATGGTCTCTGTTCTCCGCCTGCCCCTTTCTCTTCAGTGTAGATATATTTGGCGTCGTGCAAAATAAGCATTTCATTGTAAGTTAGCGTTGGGCTTGTCTCACATTCTTGTCTCTTCTATTGGCTGTTTTTTGTTTTAGAAATATGCACCAATAGCCCAGCAGAAACCTCTTCTTTAACATGGCGCCATTTCTTTTTTTCCCCGGTTCTTTCTGCGGGGAGGAATTTACGCCTACTGTGCCAGTTGGTCTGAAAAAATCATCTGGCATTAAAAAAACAAAAAAAAAAACACGCACGACAGAGTTTTCCGGGAAAGGCTCGGAATGGCGCGGTGGGCCACGAACATTCCTGTTCTTAATAAGTATAATGAAGCTGGCCACAGGAGACACAACTGCACAGTTCGATATGCACTCTATGCAGAAAAATAATATAGGGATCAGTCATCCAAAATGCCTTGTATTGTACTGGTACAGATGATTGCACCATAAAGTTATGCAGTATTTTGAAATTCACTACCCGCAACACTACTTAAACGACGCACATGTAAGCGCACATGCTTTTTAATTATATACCCCCTTGAATTTGTTATTGCGCCTATCGAGGATGCACACGGCAAGCGCGCATTGACGCATTATAATGGAGTGCCCTTGTGCCACTTGTTAACAATGTCCGATCGAATGATTCAACACAATAAATACAATTATGCGAAAGTTAACAGCCTTTGTAATAAAACGAAAAAAAATGTGCAGAACGTAGTAAGAAACCAAAAAATACTAGAGTGATCTCGTTGCAGTTGGCGTGTGCGGTGAAAAACTCAAATAAATATTGCGGGCTGTATAACATATATAATCGGGATTGGCCAGCGAATGCTGCGTGAAAAGTAATATTGAAATGCCGTTCTGTTTGACAGGCCGATATTTACGGGTCTATCAGAACTGCTAAACAATGTGGCTATGCCTGTAGCTTTGAACGGACGTTCTTAACCAATGTTTAGAGATGTATAGCCAATGACGGCACTCCCACGGCAAAGCAGGCCCGGGATAGCCAGTTGCGACGCCCGGCCTAGCCATTAACGGGCATTCACCGGCAAAGCAGGGCCAGCGCTGGATGTCTGTTACAGTGGCTTTGCCAGCACTGGCATTACTGAGGCAACGGCGGGCCTTCGCGGCCCAGCCAGTGCCGGCAGAAAACCATCATCGGCCCTAGTTGGCCCCATGTGATGTGCTGCCTGGGGAGTGCATGTCATGAATTGTTCACTGCCTTGCAAGTGCATGCACAGTTCAAGTGTTCATAAACTCGTTCATTCAATAAGTTTTCCAGTTGAAAGTCAGCACTTGTGGTGTGTAAAGTCTCCCTTCGTCTACGTTTTCAGTGCGCTGTTCCTTATTTACCATGAATCAATACCAAGTTGTTCCAGTTTTCCCTCCTCTTCAGGCCACTTATGCATCTTCATGTTTTTGCCATGTGGGGCGCCAAGGGTCATTTTTCGCAACTTTTGGGGAAGAATTAAAAATATAAATCCACATTTAATGAGAAAAACATGGCTTATTTTAACCAGTAGGATAGGTCATTTTTGCACAAGCGGTTTTCTCAATTCATGTTCCGAGCAGTTGTCCGTCCCTTTACGTAAAGTTTCCGGACTCTAAAACCCCAGAAATATACTGGCAAACCCCAGAGTGCACTAAATACCTCATTTATACTAGTTTTTCTACAGCCAGGTTTCGTTTAGCTTTCTCCCTCTCATAACATCATGGCACAGAAGGCAACCACGTAATACGTCGGAAGGTTTGACACTTGCTTCGACTTGCTTGTCGAAAGGATGTTTCGGCTTCTACACAGAAGCCTTGTTTACTGACTATTGATTTCATTTAGCTACAGCAGGCATATGGCCAACGACTATGTCAGTGAACAAGTCTTCATGGGGAAGGCAGAACATATAACCCCTTCAACAACACTATTTTGTTCTGCATTACATTTATTGTTGGTTTAAACTGGGTGGGAAAAAGCATGTCAAAAAACAAAACGGATGGCAACCAAGGTGAAAAAACATTAAACAATGCTATTTCCCCTTCACGGGGGCCGTGTTCTCTCTATGGCCAGCATCTGTTTTGCCATGAATGTTCAATGCAATGGTTCGAGCTGTTCGCAATTTGACCAACTTTCCCAACCCTTGTCATTAAGGCATGGAAAATGGGGCACCCCCATTACAATACCGTATTTACTCGCATAATGAACACACTTTTTTTCCCTTGAAAATATGCGCAAGTTGGGGGGGGGGTGCGTTTATTATGCAGGGTAAAATTTTGAACGATTTGTTTTTCCGCGGCCACCTCTAAAGAAAGCCGCAATTTCGTCCGCAAGGTGAACCATCGATTGCGATAGAAAATGCGCAGAGAGCTATACAAAGTAAGGATAGTAGTTCTATCACCCGTATAAACTTCCAAAGTAATTTAACCAGCATGGTGTCAGCGCGCACAGGCAAACATGAACCAATCACACTCGATGACCGCGGATACTCACAGTCGAAATGCTGGTGTGAGGAAGCGCTGCAGCAACAGCGACCGAAGTGACCTTCATGCCATGTATCACTTCAACGCAAACTGAGCGGCGATAACGGAGTACGCTCAAAAGTATAAGCTGCCGTCGCACCTAGACTCGGCCTCCGATGCAGATCGTTTTCAAGATAGGGCACGCCCGGCCCCGTGCAATGTGCAGTTGCTGTGCCGCCTCCCTCCCCTCCCAACGGCGCCATGCACACGACGAAATACGGCGCGTTTCTTACCCGCTTTCTTCCCTCCAACGCGGGATAAAGCCGCGATCATTGGCGCCGACTTCAAAAATGCACCTGGAGTGTCCATATGATGCTACCGCTATAAAAGTAGGAGACACACGTACAATTCGGCGTCTCATACAATCGTACCCACTGAATGCCATATCGGACGCCGAATCGTACTGTGTCTCTCCTACTTCACGGCAGCAAGTTCAGGGTGTGTTTTTTTCGCGGGAGAAAAAAAAATGTGAAATTTTGACGACGAAAGTTGGGGGTGCGTTCATTATGCGAGCGTGTCCATTACATAAGTAAATAGGGTATTTCACTTATTCAATATGAAGGGCATAAATTCTCTTACATAATGTAGAATAGTGGTAGATAAAACAAATCACAGAAAAATCAGAGTAGTGGAATAAAAAGTAACAGGGGGCCACAGGGTATGTAGGTTTACATTCTTAAAGTAATTGCTAGTGCTCTAGAAAATGCTTTGAACCATTGCATGAAACTGGATAGTTTAGGTCTTTGTTTCATGGGCTTGTAGCACAAGAAAAAAAAAACGTTAGTGCAATGAGGCAATTCGACAACAGGTTCACTAGACTAGCTGCAAATGTGGTTTTCATTACATATCCAACTGCAATGCAATTTTAAAACTCTATTATTTAGATAACAAAACTGTAGATTAAAATGAGGTAAATACAGTATATACAGAACATCATTGCACCCCTTTTCCTGTACTGTGTCCCACTTGTTTGCACTGCTATTTATCATTCACGATGTGCCAACTCGTCTAACAAAAACAATTTATTCACAAGTGCTCTACATACACCCTTCTATAGAAAGCTGCCACAGTTAGCATTTTATATCAGCAAAAGATTTTCATTAACTTAACGATTTACTCCTGCTTCACGAATGTATCTCTACGGAGAGCTGTTGGAAATCACCGATTCAGCAAGCCACTATGGTAGCTCAGTGCCTATGGCGTTGCAGTGCTGAACTCGAGGTCAAAGATTTGATTCTGGCAGTCAGGGTCACATTTCGATGAGGTCTCATTGCAAGAACACTAGTGTACGCTTGGATTTAGATGCATGTTAAAGAAACTAAGGTCCAGTCCAAATATGTCATTAGAAACTATACAGCAGGGAACAAATTATTTCCATGAACTCTTTAGTGTGTGCGATGCAAAGTTCCTTCACATAGAACCCACACCATGTTTCATGAAACAGCACAGAACTTCCACATGTTACATAGCCTTATAATTACAAATAAAAGGGCAGTACAAACCAAGGTAGCAGCCACAGCCTCATCCCGCATGGCTGCCTCTAATTCTTTAATATTGTAGGCAGGTAGCCGAGGAAGAACCGGAGGCACCGTCGACAAGGCAGGCTGAGACACTGCACGGGTCTTGTCGAGAGGCTTAGTTTCATCCAGCCTCTCAGACACGACCCGTACTTCATGCCTCAGCTGCTGCAGCTCATGCAAGACGTCCCTGTTCTGCTGCCGCACCTCCAGCTGCACCCGCACCAGCATCGCCGAAACACAAAAATATTTACTTCACAGCAGAAGCGGTAGATTTATGGCATATTTGGTTGTTTCAGAGGACTCTGGTAAATGCAAAGTATCAGGATTTGTACAGGTCTCGGGGACAAAAATGGTCTCGGGGCAAGTCGCGTGGATCACACGTACAGAATCATTGAATGACAAAAACGAAAAAAAATGTATATTAATGTTTGTATTAATTCGATCCGCAATCCGGCTTTCCGTGGCTGTAGAGTGTACTAGTGGCTGCTTCGCTACGGTTTGCAGGTGCTGTAGGTGAATGGAACGTAGCTTTGACACGTTCTATTCATCTGTATTAACAGCTCATTCGTTTCAGTGGCGCAGCAATGGCGCCTTTGAACACCCTATGAGAAATCCGCCGTTCGTTTCAAATTATACAGGAAAGGTGCAGGGCTGGTTCGCGATTTTGCTGCGCCCTTTCTACGGTCGGTGCCGACTTTGTGCAGTCGTGCAGGTACAGTGTCCTAGAATGTACACATACCTTATATTCTAATACACTGTGGTACAGGTGCGAAGCAGCAGCGCATCAGACGACACAGCACACATGCACAAGCGCCGTTAAAACCCAGCTTACGGCTATCTGCCGTGTCTAGGCAACGCGGGTATATTAACGTCTCCGAAGCCGATTACACCAGCAGATCAAGACCTATTTAACGCAAGCCGTGCACATTGGTCGGACAAAACACACCTGCACCGGGTCTGCACTTCGGCATTCGTTTCGTGTGCCGCGCTTTTCGTGAATCGGTGCGCGAACTGGTTCATAGAGGTGCAGGCAAATCGAACGGGTCTTTAAAAAATCCGTTCGCTTCATGGAAGAACGGGAAAAAATGTCGCAGTTTCGCCCGAAAGGCGAAGCATCAATGGCGATAGCGAATTAGCAGAGAGCTATTCGGAGTAGGGATAGTAGCTTTATCGTCAGACATAAAGTTGGGCACATTCTCTTACTAACTGAATTAACAAGCGTGGTGCCAGCGCGCACAAGCACACATGAATAGATCACACTCGATGAGCGCAGACAATCACTGTCAAAACACTGGCAGCAAGCGCAGCTGCCGCAGCGAGCGAGCGAAGGTTCGTGCGGTTTATCGCTTCAAGGGAAAACTGAGCGGCCGAATGCACAGCATACAAAGGTCAGAGCCGTTTGGAGGTCGCTTGCAAGATACGGTGCGCGCGACAACACCGGCAGCCCGTACCGGGGCAAACATAATAAAGAACCAAGCGCAAAGCGCAAAGTACATGAACGCATTTGTTGGCAGAGGAGAAGCCGCCTCCCCCCCCCTTTCCGCGCTTCCTTCCCGCTTTGCTCCTTTCGCGTGGGAGATTGCGTCGTCAGTTCCCCTTGCGCCCGGTTGCAAGATTTTATCGCCCTTGGACTTTATACGGAACCTCACGCCGACGACGGCAGAAATCTGCTTGAAGTGTCCATATAATTGCTATCGCAAAAAAAATTTTTCTTCCTCCAGGAAAAAAATTTCTTCCTCCATGGTTCGATTCAATTCGGCTCGTGCGTTGGCAGGTCGGCTGCTCCTTGCTGTGACTGACTGCCCCACTGCACTGCTGCTGTCCACGCTTTCGCCTCGCCGTCGTCTTGCATTTTTCGGCACGGGCTACAGCGTTGCGGTTTCGGCATCTGACTCATCCCTCTCGCTCATCAAGCCCTCCAAGTGGAGGAAATGTCGAGTCGTAAGAAAGGAATACAACAAGATAATGAATGAGCTAGGACTCGCACAGCTTGTTGGCCTTCCTTGTCCAACGACGAAGGTGCAAGCTTCACCTCTGCCGACAGTTCTCGTGTAGAGCGACTTTCGCCTCCGAAGCCGGGAACCAGCAGACAATCGTGAAGTTCAATTTCCATGGATGACGGTGGTGAGCCTCCGTTCAAACGGTTGAACGAGCGTTCGAGAAGTGAAGCCTTTGTTGACGACGTCTGCAGACAAGAAGCTCCTTTTGTAGAATGCCAATCAGATAGTGCGGGTACGTCCTCATGTGAGCACAGCGACAGATAGCAGCTCAAGTGACAAAGGAGGTCCACAAGGTAGCGATTCAAGGGACGAGTCTGATGACTTTCTCGCTTCTTGCAGCTTCACTGGGCCAGATGAGGGAATAGCCTTCACTTGTAGTCCAACGCTCTCTCATGTACTTTCCGAACAACTGTCTACAAGTGAAGAGCTTGCTGTAATTGCTTCCAAACATAATATGACGCATGCATGAATTAACGATGTCCTCGATTTCTGCTGGCGAAGAGGCATCTCTGACCTTCCAAAAGATGCTAGGACTGTTTCGAAAACTGAGCGCAAAGCTCAGGTGGATGCAGAAGGAATTCGTCAAGTGTTGCAGCCGGGGCAAGTAGTTCCAAGTGAACCGAAGCTACAAGGCAACATTGATGGACTCCCTCTTTACAAAAGTAGCCAGCTTGCCTTTTGGTCCATTTTGTGCCGCATAAAAATGTGGAGACATCACCGCCATTTCTTGTCAGTGTGCACTGTGGTGCAGGGAAGACGCTATGTCTGCAGGATTACCTAGAGCCATATGTGCAAGAAGTCTCCGACCTAACCTCTGAGGGGTTAAGCATAGGAGATGTTCATGTTCGGGTGAGCATTGGAGCCATGGTTTGCGATGCTCCTGCAAGGAGCTACGTCAAATGTATTGTTGGCCACACTGGCTATTATGCGTGCGAGCGATGCAACCAAAAAGGGCAGCACATTGAAAACAGGGTGACATTTCCCAAAGTTCATGCAGCAGCACGGACGAATGCATCATTTCTATCTCAAGAGAACAAGCGCCACCATTCTGGTGTTTTCCAGTGATAAGTGCCCTGTTTGTGCTAGCTTAATATATTCTCAAAACTGACTCAAATATATTCTCAATTCATTTCTGTAATTGGCATGCTTTAAATAGAGCTGCTTTGTTTTAGAACAGAAACCAGCATAAAATCCAGGAGGACAGAAACGAAATAAGTGACAGAACAAGAGTTAGACTTGGAGATATTAGTTTATCTTCGCAATGCCCAACATGGCATTTTTGACACACGAGGGTTCGGTAGCTCAAAATGCTGATGTAAGGGTGGGAAAGTGTCAAAATTCACGCTAGTGTCTTCGACACACTGAACCGTAGCTTAAATTGCAGGTAGCTCAGATAGTCAATTTATAATTAAATACTAAGTTATAAAGACTTTTTTTCAGGTGGGGGGAGGACACAAATGTACTTTCTAGGTGACAAAGTTTAAGTTGTTTTTAATCTTTTTTATTATTTGTTTTTTTTTGTTTTGTTTTAGCAAAATGGGTTTTGGGCTTTCTGGGGTTATTCAAAGGATATATCGCAACTAAATGTTTTGTATGTGCGTGATCCCTGCAGCCACATCTCACCTTAACAAGGTTCATAAGGTTATTCTAAATGTCTGCGTACTTTATCAGTTAGAAAAACAGATGTCATGCTTGCATGTCAGGAGCTGTGTTTCTTAATTAGTACATTTGCAGAAGCTCACTTTCAAGAGTTGTACATGCCTTTCCCATCTCATGCACATCATAAAAACTGGAGGAATAGCTGCATTCACAACAATGAAAGAATAAATGGCCACCTGTATACCCATGGGCAGCAAGAGCAACGTTCACGCATTCTATCATTGATGCGCTGATCAATGAATGTAAACCCTGCCACATGTAAAAGGGCTCTGCAAATTATTTCTGTGGCATGTGAACTCTGTGGCATATTTTGTCATGTAGCCACCCTTGAATTGGTTTGCAATATGGTTACAGAAGCCACCAAGCTTGCTGTGTGCTGAAAACCGTCGATTCACATTGGGCCCCTTCTCTACTTTCTTGTGCAAAAATGCACAGATATTAGATTATTTCGTTGTTTATTCTTCTCTGTTGTGATCACCTTGACGTGCATATTGCTGCCCATCTCATTTTTTTTTCACAGTCACTGTGCCACCACATCAGTGGCACTACTGAAATGCCCATCAGCTTCCAGGCAACAAATTCCTTGCAGACAGCTCTATTCATTTCAGTGAATGCAGAACTCTTTCAAGACATTAATAACAACATGCCTAATGCTTGAAAAATAAGCTGCAGTGAGGTGCAGCAATGTAGTTCTGCCTAGATTGCAACATATTTGGGGCTAAGCCTGACAGTAACTACACAATAGAGCAGGTTGGTCATCATTCAGCACCTTGCCTATCTAAGCCTCACATCTTAATGGCAGCAGCCCTGGCTACTTCCACACATGTGGAAAGCTAGCGTGAACACAGTATATAAATCTGCATCTATGCATGCACATGCACATTGTCACTGGAGCAGCCTTTTGGTGTGCATTAGCACAATGGAAGCACCACATTAATCCACACTCAATTTACATTATCTCAAGCTGTGCCATGGAAGATGAGAGATGGCACAATTACTGTATCTGTGATGCGTCATGGCATGTCCTTATAGTTGTCATGCACATGTCATCTTCGACATGATGCCCCTTATGAATGAAGCAACAGCTTAACCACTGCCTTTCAGTATACGTAGCATAGGGACACTAAAGAGCAAAACTAAGTCATCTTAGACTGACTTAGGTTGACTTTTACTGCAGAATATAAAGGCCAAATGTTTTTTTTTCTTTTTTAATGTCGTACTGGTGCATCAATGTGGTAGTATGGAAGATTTCAGTGTGTTCTCTCATATTCAGGATGTGTTCAGACAGGGGAAGTACTTAAAAGTTCCTAAGGTTATTTTTTCGCTTCTTTAGAATGAAGTCATTCTTGACCAGATAAACAAGTAGACCCGAGTAGGTCCTCGTCAAAATTCAAGACATCACAGTGAGCCTGGTGCTATAGAACTTCACCGCAGCACTACCACTCGTCTTCCAATTTTGTTTCTTCTCGGACTTGCCAAGCTGCCTCTTTTGTTAACAGGGGCCGTTTTGCTATTGCAGTGCATAATTTACGAATACAGCCTAACTTGGTAGTCCCCTTTAGCACACCTATAATGTGAAGTGTAAAATTGCTGTTACAGTTGAGCCTTATCTGAGGTGAGTACATGGTTATGAAAACAGACACCAGAACCATGAGAATTTTCCTGTGTGCATTGGCATGGGAGATAATGACGATTTGGTTAGAGAGAATGCAATAGCCACTTGGGCTTGCATTTCTTAGGTCTAGTTACAATCACTACCACAAAGTGTATGTTAATTGCAAACACCTGCTGCACTTCCTTCAAGCAACTGGTAGCAGGATTCTCACACATAACTTCTACACTGTAAACAGTTTAGAATGTATACATAAGTAGGAACAGCTGATGGTTTGGTGTGGTAATTAATTAACATGATGAAACAGCACTGAAGACAAACACAAACGAAACAGATAATGCAGTGACTATATAGTAAAGTTTATTAGAAATGTGTGTGCCGTTTCATCAGGTTACCACACGAACTTTCCAGTTGTCATTAGTGTTGCAGATTTTAAGTTGTTTGCAGTGCTAAAGATGAACACCACACAAAGAAATAACAAGTTTTTTAATAAACTGTAGTTCACATAAAAGGACATTTAGAAGCCTAGTTGGTGCATATGAAAGATGATTTAAGAACCTCGCCCCCCCCCAGAAAAAAAAGCAGACATGGCAGGAAAGAAAGAGTAGACAAGGGACAAATGTTTTGAGGGTTCAGAGTTGTGACTACATATGTGTCAGATGGTGCAACATTCAGGAAAAATGCCTTCTGATATATAATTGCCATGGAAGTTTACATATCCTTTCTGTATGGATAACACTGAAAATACTAATCGATCCTACCAGCAGTGGCCACAATGCAATGAATGTGGGCGAAATGCAAAATAATGCTTGTGTATAATGCACTTTGGCTGCATGTTGGACTCTCAGGAGGTCAAAATGAATCCATTTTCTTCCAGCACACCATTTATCACAGCTACGTGCACGCCTGTTGCTTAGGGACATCAAACCCCATGAAATAAATGTTTTTATGCACAGCATTTGGTCACTTGTATGAGCTGTTATTATTGTGCACAGTGTAATGGATGACTGTGGCATTTTTTAATGATGAATTCAAAAGTCTGTGATGACACGTGAGTATGTGTATGTTTCGTGTTATATGATTTGTTGCCATAGAAACTTCTAACATGTTTTAATCCAGGCAGATTAGCCTCAACCTCACTTCACCAATGCTGCTATATAGTCGCCTATATAGGGGGCAGCCTATACTGCAAGCTCACCCTCCACTAAGTACAAAATAACTCATTAATTATGGCTAGGTTGCGTGTGCCGCCGCCCGATTTAAAGGGTGCAGCCTTATCCACCCATCCATCCACACTTTTGTGAGCAACTCTCGGAAGTCCCCGATCGCGGGATCGAATCCCGGCCCCGGCGGCCCATTTCGATGGGGGCAAAATGCGAAAACACCCGTGCACGTTAAAGGGACACTAAAGAGAAACAGGAAGTTCAGCTGGAATAAAAGAGGGACCTTTAGGAATGCATGCAGTTTTTGTTGGGTGCAAAAATATGAGTTATTAGCGGAGAAATTCGTAAGCAAAGACCAAATATCTCTTCCTCAATTTCTCTCACCCCATATTTGGCGCTGAAGCAGTGTCGTCACAGATTTCATTGCTCTCGGCGAATCAGAATGCGCCATGATACGTCACCGCTTGCGTAAACGGCCGAGGCACTGGATGCATCATGGCTGCATGCATGGTCGCTGCGTTTGCGTTCGCCGAGATGGATATCGTTGCTGCAGCTGAACCTTGCAACGAAGAGCTCGCCAGGGAAGTAGGACTGCATTTCAGCGATATTCAGTGAAACGGAGCGCGGAAATGATCTTCCGTGTTCGAGCGGTAGGTGTTTCCGCGTGCGATGGCGGTGAGCCGCCGGCCGCGCCGGCGGAGAGCTTCGTTTTCGTCGACGGAAGGCGAAGCGTCCGGTCCGCCAGGCGACGATGTTCGCGACAGAGCAAGCGTAGAA
The DNA here is from genome assembly GCF_013339745.2 of Dermacentor silvarum. NCBI lineage: Eukaryota > Metazoa > Arthropoda > Arachnida > Ixodida > Ixodidae > Dermacentor > Dermacentor silvarum. The sequence continues at coordinate 141,560,257 of NC_051160.1, read as the reverse complement.
AGTTGCGCACATAATCGGTATGGTTATTTCGTGGCTTTATTTAATTACATTCAGCACTCACCGAGCCGCCAGTTTGCTGCTGCAGGGGCACCGGAAGGGGGTTTGATGAAGGCCGCATTGAGGGAACAGCTGCTCGAGAAAGGACTGGCCTCTGGGGCACGCCAAGATACTTTTCGAGGGCAGGATTATACACATAATCCGAGGGCGAGAAATGCACAGAGCACACCATCGGTTTCTCTGGCTCTTTTGCCGTTTTATCATCGGCAGAGCACTGGGCGAACGCCGGGGAGCCGGGGCTCACCGCGCGACACCACATGAAAGGACACAATCGAGTAAACACTGCCGCTGCTCCTGAGCAAGCACCTTGGGTCATTTATACAGCCCTCAACACTACACACACGAGGCATTTTCTGGCTGTTTCCAGCGAAGTCAACGTTTTTTGAGCCACGCAACACGCAACCAAACACCGTAGAGCGGAACAGGCGCGCGCGACGATGCATTGACCAAAAACGAAACTACGAAACTATCACGACCGGATGTATCGCCATGTCATTTTTTCTTATTTATTTAATTTTGTGCTAAACTTGTACTTCCTCGCTTGAAATGGTTTAAAAAGTTGGCAAATGCTGTTTATGTACGTTTAAGGTGTATTTCATTTTGCTGTTTTATTAACAGCGATAAATCGCTCTCGACCAATCGCGACCGGTCTGCATTTGTAATCTCCGACGTCAGAACTATGTAGTGCGGGAAATTCGAAGGGGCGTCAGCACCTATCCTTCAGTTTTTCGCTATTTTCTCGCCTATTAAACATCTGTTTACAGTAAGAATGGTATGGCTGTGATCGTGAAAGGATAATCTACCATTTAAGCTCAACTTCCGGTTTCTCTTTAGTGTCCCTTTAAAGAACCCCAGGTTGTCCAAATTTCCGGAGTCCCCCACTACGGCGTGCCTCATAATCAGATCGTGGTTTTGGCACGTAATTGTTTTCTTCGGAAGTCCCCCAGAAATGCTAGCACTTCAGTGGCATTTCTCCCAATAACCACAGATTAATCGGGGTGAAAACGCATGGAATTACAAACGTTAACCGCGCATTAATAAGCAACTTAAAAAAAAGAAAAGGAAAAAAAAGAAGGAGGATTCGAACACGTGCCTTGCCAAGAATGGTGATAAGGTGTCCGCACTCCACGCACACCACCACCTAAACGGAGCAGCCAACAGTGCATTTTACGTAGTGATATATATATATATTTATTTCTTTTTTCATCAGTTTTTGGGTTTACAGAATCAGACACGCTTAAACGTCTCTTTAAGGTTCGAATTGATAAGAAAGACATTGCATCGACATGCCGTCGACAGCAATGATCGAGTCGAGTGCCTTTTCTGCCGACGGCGCCAAGAAAAGGACTTTGCTATTCCATCGGCTGTCGTGCGAAAACTTGGAAGCATAGCATTCTAACGAACATTGCAAGGTCGCACTGTTTTGTTTGCTTCTGCCCAAAGTGACGCGAAACAAATTTTGAGTGCTTATGTACACGCTTCAAGCACTCGGCAACCGCCCATACATGGAGCCACTTGCGATTACTGTACTACGTAATCCTCTGACCGTAATGCAAGCATACGTCCCTCGTAATTAATTTTTATCATAAGGTCATTCACAAACCATTGCTTACTTATCACGTGTGGAGCACACTTAAGCGGCAGGCGCCAGTGTATACCCGTGCCCTGCTGTGAACAACCCGCGGTCTGTCACAGCAAATCGATCAGATCGTCCCCCGTGACAGATAAACATATCAGCGAAGCTGTTATTAAATCTCAACGAAAGTAGTATCGTCAAGCGAACTAATCAATTAACTAACGTGGTATCAGCTCTGTTGAAGGGGTCACAGCTTGAAATCGTATTTCTGGTTCCTGCGCAGTGTGCCTGTGATCAGTGCATTAGTCTTTCAAACATGCTATTTAACCTTAGCAAGTCGTACCAGAAAGTATAAAAATTGATAAAGCGTAAATTGGCTTATTACGGACCAATGTAGCCCAAAGAAAGCCAACTTAGTAACCCATGTTGGCAAGTCCATATGAAAGTTGGTCCAATAATTCCCGCCTTGTTGAATGGACGAGCTAATATTGTTTACTGAATGTGTAATGCGGGCCAGCGTGGGATCTCTATCAGAATGGTACAGCCTATATTCACGCCACACTGTTAATCTTAGGCCATCATTCGGCCAGGAATTAGAATGGCCCAGCCCATATTGGAACCACGCTGTTAACCTTAGGCCATCACTCGGCCAGGAAGTGCCAATACGTATCGAACGTTGGTCCGAGCTGACGGGCCGCCTGGGTTGCTTCTCGCTTTCTCTTTCCTATGTATATGTTTGCAAATCAAATAATAATAATAATATAATTCCAGTAGACAATGCTAACGACTGGCTACAAAATAAATGAAAAAAGCTCTTCTAATTATTTACAACATTTACGCATTAGGGATGGAAACATCGCCTCTTGTATGCAAAGACCATAAATACGGGCTGTTTCAGCAAACACTTTCAAAAATTTTTTGAAGGTTGCCCGTGGCACTTAGCACAATTCTAGTTCATGAGCTGGTCTACAGAGAAGAGGTGAACATTACTTGCACAAAAAATTGAAATGCATATCGACTAATTAAAAAATCATCAATTAGGTTTTTAACATTAACTTATAGCCCGTGTTGCAATTTACAAATTCTAGTTGTGGAATTCGCAACGCGGATGCACTAGGAAATAATTCTCAGGATGGCACCAGTTTTGAGATATTAATTCCCGAACATTGCGGAGAAATGCATTGGCGTTCCAGTTACTTTTGCGCTTACCCGCCGTGGTTGTTTAGTGGCTATGGTGTTGGATTGCTAAGCATGAGGTCGCGGGATCAAATCACGGCCATGGCGGCTGTATATCGATGGGGCGAAATGCTAGAACACCCTTATACTTAGATTTAGGTGCACGTTAAAGAACCTTAGGTGGTCTAAATTATTCCAGAGTCCTCCATTACGGCGTGCCTCATAATGAGATCGTGGTTTTGGCACGTAAAATCCCATTTGTTCTTTTCATACTTTTGTGCTTTGATGCATAAAACGACGTTTTGTTGAGAATGTGACTGGCACGCCAAGTTAGAGAATTAATATCTCGACACTGGTGTCAGTCTGACATTTATTTCAAAGTGGATCTGCACTCCACGGCTAGAATTTGTAAATTGCAACATGGGCCATAAGGTAATTAGCTAAAAACCTAATTGGTTAATTTTGTTCATTAGTCGATTATGCATTTCAATTTTTTGTGAAAGTAATGCCCGTCTCTTCGAGTAGACGAGCTCATGAACTAGAATTGTACTATATGCCACAGGCCACCTTTAAAAATTTTGGAAACTGTTCGCTGAAGCACCTTGTATATAGAATTCACCCAGTAACCGAAATGATGCCAAGCCGGATTCACTCAAAATCAGAATAAATAGAAGGCATGCGCAGCAGCGCTTATACTCGGACTCAAAGTACTAAAAAAATAAAAAAAGAGTGCAGTTTGGCCGGGAAGGCAAAGCACTATTAGTGACAGCGAAGTAGAAGACAATTACACGAAGGTAGATTCTTACCGTGTAAGTCCGTGTAAGGATCGCACCCGTACGTGTAAGGGCCGCACCCATAACTTGACAGCCAATATAAAAAAAAACACATCCAACCGAGGAGCAATCGTGTTCCGTGCGCTGATTCTGATCGGGCTCAACAGCGAATTGTCGCGCGCAGCGTACTTTCGCGCGTCGCTCCTGGATGTCGAGACTAGGCGATCGCGGAGGTTTACGGCGGATTTCATACTCGTAGTTGGAAAAATGAGGTCAAATGGACCGGTCCCATGAAAGGCTCGTCAAAATCGCGACAGAAAAGTGTGGCCCTCACACGAGTCTATATACGCTGGTTATAGTGGCCATATAAATTGTAGTAAATATTCACCTAAAATTAAAATAGTAAGCATAGTGGACATAGTAGGCACGGACCATGTAAACCTTTAAATACCTCACTGGATCACCTCGAGCACTCGCTTTCACAACGCAAGCATTCTGAAGAACGTCGGCAGCGGAGGCGAACGGTTCGTACAGCCGCGCGATTCACCGCAACTCCGAAAATTAGATTCATCATTATCTGCCTATTTTTATGTCCACTACTGACGGCCTCTGTGACTGATCTGCAATGGCCTCTGTCTCTTAACTCTGCAACACTAGGGGCGCAGAAAAACAGCCCGGCAAGGAAGACAGTGCGCATGAAGTTAGCAGCCATCCCTGGTCACCCTTTATCATTGCACCCACCAATGAGTACCAACAATTAGATATGGCACGCGGGCCCCATAAGCGTCAGCCGCGCACAGTCATTCACAGCTACGGCAGGGCTAGAGGAGAAGACGCGTGCTCTCCGTCCCATTCGCGTTTGATTACGTGACCTACAATTAACTCGAATATTGAGCGCGTGGGAAATAATGCCCATCAAGCCACCAACCTTTTCGGCTCCCTGTTACGTGCTTTTGCCCGCACCCACAGGGTATGGGCCGCTCATGTATATGGCTTTTGGATTTAATGCGGAACATCACGGCGACGATAACCGCGACAATTTGCCTGAAGTGTCGATTTAATTGCTTTCACCATAAAGCTAGAAACAGAAATTTGTTAGCAGAGGGTATATATATAAAAATCAGAAGCACAACTTCGCGGTTATCTTAGGTTTGTTTACCCAACAGTTTCGGTCGGTGGACCAATCCCTTGAAAAAGGTCGGTCCACCGAACGAAACTGTTGGGTAAGTAAACCTAAGATAACCGCGAAGTTGTGCTTCTGATTGTTCTAAATACGCTTGGCCCGTTGAAAAATCCAGTTACTACTATATGTATATATATTGTTACGCAAAAGCTACGGCAAGGACGGAGGAAGAGGAGAACGAAGTGCGCTTGTCTTGGTAGCGGCTCGGTGTCGGCGCGGCCCCTTATCATCAATTCATCTGTAAAATAAACGCACCCCATCGTAACAGTTTTGGTGGACGGTGCTGGGTACAACAACTGGCGTCCCCGAACAACGACGACCAACCGCCCGCAGAAGTGCAATCCGTGGAGCTTCGCCGAAGTCGCCGAATTGCCGGTCTGCCACCAGAGATGGCTTCCGACGGCGACAACCCGCCGCCGTCTTCCAGCTCCCTAATGGCAGCCCTACATCGAACCACGAACCTTCGCCGGAAAAGCCGGGGAAGATGTGGACGGATGGCTCAGCTTTTACCAACGCGCAAGTCGGTTCAATGGCTGGAATGCCACCGCCCAGCATAACAACGTTGCCTTCTTCCTCAAGGGAACCGCGTCAGTGTGGTTTGAAAACCACGAAGAAAGCATGACGACGTGGGAACGGTTCGTAGATGAAATCAAGAAGTGCTTCGGAGATCCGGCAGCTAAAAAGAAGCGTGCGGAACAAACCCTAATGCAGCGAGCCCAAGTTCCCGGCGAAACATGCACGACGTACATCGAGGAAGTCCTGAAATTGTGCAAGGCCCTGGACCCTCAGATGACAGAAGAGGACAAAGTTGGTCATCCTCTAAAAGGGATCGCCGAGGACGTGTACCAGTTCCTCATCGGCAAAGACAGTCTGGACTCCGTAAGCGACGTCATTCGACACTGCCGCACGTTTGAAGCCTTGAAAGCTCGGCGTATCCCACCGAAGTTCGGCCGCCTGGCCAATGTAACTAACGTCGCCAGTGTTGACCTGGTCCCAACTCCATCCGACCTTGCCGTCAGTTATTCGGCAAGTGGTGCGCGAAGAGCTTGACCGACGTGAGGCGGCTTCCCTCTCTACTCCGCGGGTTCGAGAGCCCCTTTCTCACTGCGACTTCGGTGAGACGTCCATCACTGCCGCCTCCATAGACGCCAACAACTTCGCTCCTCGTTCAAGAGCGCCAAACCCTACTCTGAACGCGTATCCCAGTTATAAGTTCCACGACGGTTACTCACCCAGAGCACCTGCAGTTTCTCACGAGTGGGATGACCGTGCCAGTTATCCTGCTAATGACAATTTTAGTGCGCCCCGTGAGCGTCCCATCTGCTTCCAATGCGGTATTCGCGGTCACGTCGCCAGATTTTGTCCTCATCGCCCACGCATGTCACCACCGTCGTATGAGCGACCGCGCACGTTTTATCGGCGTAGCAACCGGCACGGCGGCGGCACACGCTGGCCTTCTGACTCCGATAGCAGGACAAACCACCAGGCGCATCACCGTAGTGACTCTCCAGCTTCTGTGCGGAGCTTGACGCCACCGCCTTCACGCCAGCGCAGGTCTCCATCTCCGCGACGACGTCTCACGTCACCGCCGCCGGGAAACTAGGCCGGCGCGACCAATGGAGGTGAGGTCGCCAGTCATCATCAGCTACACGCCCCTATGCCTCCGCCAGTCACCATGCGTCATAACAAGATTCATGTTTTAGTGGACAATGTCGCTACGTTGGCCTTAGTGGACACGGGAGCGAGTGTCTCCGTTATCAGTTTGGCTTTCAAAACCCGACTAGGCCGTAAAGTGATGTTCCGCTGGAATAACGCTAATGCATTTCGTGCTGTGAGTGGAGAGTTGCTCCGACCAATTGGAGTGTGCACCGCGAACGTTTATTTCTCCGATAAGGTGTATCAAGCCGAATTTGCCGTACTTGCTCAATCCACTCACAACGTAATTCTTGGCCTCGATTTCCTACAACAGTGTGGTGCCACTGTTGACTGCGGTACTGGCGAGCTGTTCCTCTCTTCGCTTGCCGACCAACCTGCTACCTGTTCATGCACTCTCGCCGTCATTGAAGATGCAGTCTTACCGGCACGTTCCGTATCCAGAGTTCGGGTTGCTGCTTGCGGTGTCGACGCCGATACATTTGATGCAATTGTTGAGCCTGTGCCTTCGATGGCAGTGAAGAAAAGTGTGCTCGTACCTCGATGCGTCCTCTCTGTGGCCTGCGGAACGACTACATTGTGGGTGTCAAATTTAGCCTCCCAGTCTGTTGTGCTACCCAGCGGTATGCGACTCGCCTCTTTTGAAGTGGACACCAGACTCAGCATAGGCGCTTTAACTGATGACACGTCACATGAATCCCGAGAGCACGGGGCTGGCCCCGGTGTCCCTGAAGACTCGTTGCCTTTTCTCAGAATGATCAACAAGTCACTGTCTTCAGAGAAGCGTCAAGCCCTGGTCAGCGTCCTTAGCAAACATGTGTCATTATTTGATTTCGCGCAGAACGCTAACAAAGTTCGCGTTCCAACTACGCGGGCGCGCCACAGGATTGACACGGGGTCCGCGCATCCCATAAGGCAGAAGCCTTACCGCGTGTCCGCGTCAGAGCGCAAGATCATCGCTGAACAGGTCGACGACATGCTAGCCAAGGGCGTCATCCAAGATTCCTCTAGCCCTTGGGCTGCGCCGGTCATCCTCGTGAAAAAGAAAGATGGGTCCTGGAGGTTTTGTGTCGACTACCGGCGTCTCAATTCTGTGACGAAAAAGGACGTGTATCCACTTCCCCGGATCGATGACGTTATTGACTGCCTTCATTCCGCATCCTACTTTTCATCTGTGGACCTCCGATCAGGCTATTGGCAGATACCCATGCATTCAGCTGACAAAGAGAAAACCGCTTTTGTGACCCCAGACGGCTTATTTGAATTCAACGTCATGCCTTTCGGTTTGTGCAACGCGCCTGCAACATTCGAAAGGTTTATGGACACGGTACTGCGCGGCCTGAAATGGGAGATTTGTTTGTGTTATCTTGACGACGTCGTCATTTTTGGCCGCACCTTTGCAGAACACAACCATCGACTGGACGTTGTTCTGACGTGCCTTGAACAAGCTGCCCTTACACTCAATTAAAAAAAATGTCACTTTGGCCAACGAGAGGCGCTAGTACTAGGACATCTGGTGGACAAGCACGGGGTACGACCAGACCCACAGAAGGTCGCTGCAGTTAGCGGCTTTAAACAACCGCAGTCACAACGCGAGCTGAGGAGCTTCTTGGGTCTTTGCTCGTACTTCCGACGTTTTGTGCCCAACTTTGCCGATACTGCCTACCCCCTGACTTCATTGCTGCGCAAAGATAACCCTTTCACCTGGACAGCAGATTGCGATTCCTCGTTTCGTCAACTGAAGTTCCTGCTCTCTTCTGGACCCATACTTCGTCATTTTGACCCATCTGCCACTACAGAATTGCACACCGACGCGAGTGGAATCGGCCTCGGCGCCGTCCTCGTGCAGCGCTTTGGTGACGCCGAGCATGCCATTGCCTACGCCAGCCGTTCGTTGAGCAGGGCCGAACAAAATTACACCGTCACTGAGCAAGAGTGTCTTGCCGTCGTCTTTGCAGTCCAGAAGTTCCGGCCATATCTCTACGGGCGTCGCTTCACAATCGTTACGGACCACCATTCACTATGTTGGTTGGTTGGTCTCCGCGACCCGTCTGGCCGCCTTGCTCGATGGGCGCTACGTTTACAGGAATTTGACTTTGCAGTCCGTTACAAGAGTGGCAGACATCATGCGGACGCTGATTGTCTTTCGAGGCTCCCTCTACCAACAAGTGAATGTGACGCCGACAATTTCGATGAGTTTCTGGCCGCCATCGACGACATTCTTTTTCCTGATCTGGCCACCTTCCGGGAAGAGCAGCGTGACGACCGCAGCCTGGATGCCCTCTTCGCCTCAGCTGCTCAGCCAACAGGCAACAATGGCTTTGTCATCCAAAGTGGCCTGCTCTACAAGAAGAATTATGCGGCTGATGGTGCCCGCCTCCTCTTAGTGGTCCCTAAAAATTTAAGAACCCACGTGCTCCGTGCTATGCACGACGACTCGACCGCTGGGCACCTGGGTTTCACCAGAACATACCACCGGATTCAGGGCCGATTCTACTGGACCAGTATGCGACGGGATATAGAGAAGTATGTGGCCAGTTGTAACAAGTGCCAGCAATTCAAGCGCCCTAATACTGCTCCGGTCGGACTCCTTCACCCTGTAGCGCCACCATCATCTCCTTTCGAAATGGTTGGAGTGGATCTTCTCGGCCCATTCCCGCGCTCAACAAACGACAACCGTTGGATTATAGTCTGCGTCGACCATCTGACGCGCTATGCTGAAACCGCAGCGATGCCAACGGCCACGGCTCTTGATGTTTCGAGCTTCCTCCTATCCTCCGTTATACTCCGTCATGGACCCCCTCGTGTTATTGTGAGTGATCGCGGTCGCCAGTTCGTGGCCGACGTAGTCGAAGAGCTGTTGCGTCTCTGTGCTTGCCAGTTTCGCCACGCGACCCCGTATCACCCACAGACAAATGGTCTCGTCGAGCGCACTAACAGAACTTTGACCAACATGCTTTCGATGTACGTGGATTCCAGGCACAAAAATTGGGATGACATCTTGCCTTTTATCACATACGCCTACAACACCGCAAAGCATGAAACTACAGGCTACAGCCCTTTCTATCTTCTTTATGTTAGACCACCCCCAACTTCCTTGACACCATTCTACCTTTTACTCCTCATGGGGACTCTTCTATTGCCCAGACTCTCTGCCGCGCTGAGGAAGCACGCCGCATAGCTCAACTCCGTACGTTGGCATCCCAGGACCACTCCAAGATCCGCTACGATTCAAGACATAAGAATGTGTCATACGACAAAGGGGACATTGTATGGCTTTGGACACCACTTCGCAAGCGCGGCCTGTGCCAGAAGTTTCTGGCTCGTTACACCGGGCCTTTCGTCATCACCGATCGCCTAAGTGATGTAACCTACTCGATTGCTCGGCTCGTGTCCAATGGCTACCGGTCTAAGAAGACGCAGCTTGTTCATGTCGCTCGCCTGAAACGCTGTCATCCACGTGACTCCGAGTGGACGTAACAGTTACTCGCCCAGCGGGCTTCGTCTGTGAAGGGAGGAGTGTTACGCAAAAGCTACGGCAAGGACGGAGGAAGAGGAGAACGAAGTGCGCTTGTCTTGGTAGCGGCTCGGTGTCGGCGCGGCCCCTTATCATCAATTCATCTGTAAAATAAACGCACCCCATCGTAACAATATATATATATATATATATATATATATATATATATATATATATATATATATATGCTGGTCGGGCCCCGGCCTCCCCCGGAAAAATGAAAACTTTCCGCCTATGATGAAGGTCGTTAAGGTATTGGGCTAGTTCACCGAATTTGTTCCTCAGACTACGGGTATTCAGTGAAATAGAGAGAACGAACTTTTAATGGTTTCTCGATAAACTGCGATACTTGTATTGAACGAGTGCACTTCAAAGGCAGCCATGATTTACGGAAAGTGTGGAAAAATAGCAATGCAGGCAAGCCATCTAATTTTAGATCTTTCTCGCATTTAATAACGATAGCTCTATCACTCGCTTGTTTTCGAGTGAGCACGTTGCCATTTGACTGCCAAGTGTACTGATAACCAACTTGAGCAGCTTTCGTGCGCGTTGGCCAGAGCAGCCGTTTGTTGCAAGCCGTTAGGTTATCGTAGAAACGGACGCCTCCCAGCTTTTGTCTCAGTTCCTTAGATTTAGCTTGCTATTTTTGCTTTACTGTGCGGCTGACAAAACGTACCAAGATAACCGGCGGTTTGTTGCGTTTCTCGGGAAGTCTGTGAAGTCCATTTATGTCACTAGGGGTGATTCGATCAAGGTTGCCTGCTCATTAACAACTGCGAGCAGAGTTTCGTTTTCACGACGATCCAGGCCATGAATTTCCCTGTTTGGCGCCTGCCGTACTTTTGCAGATCATTCAATTGTGCCTTGAGGCTGACCACCCCAGAATCAGCCTGATTAGTTTTCAGGTGATTAAGCGGTTTTGTAAGAATTCGAATGTCTTTGTCCTGACGTTTTTGATTGTTGAGGATATCATCGTATTTATTCGACATTAATTGCAGAGATGCTTCGACACCTTTCAGCGTCGTATGCAGGGTAGCAACCATGTCAACTTGCACTTTCATTTTTAGAACAAAAGTCAGCTTTGTGTTGATGGCAAGTAGTTCGCTTGCATGTTCACATTCCTGTTCTTGTGGTGGCGTAGCCACCGGCTTGTTACCTCTTTCGACCTACGACACAGGTTGGACACTTCCAACTGACTTTGGCACTTTGTTTTTTCCTGGTTTCTCACAGCCACCAGAGCAACTACCGTAATGGTAGTTATATTCACAGCCTGTGCAATGAGCGAACTGGCCGTCATCAGGAAGCTCTTCTTTGCATGCGAGAGAAATGGATGTGTCAGACATCGTGTCCACTCTAGCAAATACAATTCCTAATGTCGCCTGGCAGTGGCAACAACGTAAGATTATAAAGACAATACAGAATTAAAATAATACGCGTGTATTTGACACCTGCGTGTGGAATAAAACACGGCTTAGTGACGAAGAAATGATCCGCCGCTGCCATGTGCCTGAATGCGTCGTTGGGAGTTTTCCATGTCGTGGCTTGATGAACACGCCGCGTCAAAGTCACGCAGGTCTGCGCAGCTTGATCAGTCTCTTGGCCAGCCAATCAGCGATCGCCGAGTCGCAGACTTATCCGATGAATCCAACACGCATGCGCCGTGATAAGCCGCCAACTTGTTCACTGCGTGTGGAATAAAACATTGCTTAGTGACAAAGAAATGGTCCCTCACTACCGCTGCCAAGTGCCTGAATAACTTGGCAGTGGCAGTTCGAAAGTAGTTTGTGAAAACGAAATTATTCAGATTTACCGCACATGTTAGAACCTACGTAAAGCGCTTATTAAGAGTGTATAAAACACTGATATCTAAAGAAATGTTGCGACCTAAATGATGGAAATATTGTCACGAGCGGCGATCCTGTGGTCGGTGCTTGGACGATGACGACGACGACGGGTGGTTTTTCTGGTGTGCACGCGCTCCCCTGAACGATTGCTGCAGCGTTGTGCGCCTTACCCTGTAAATATATCCATTCTATTTATATTCTCCCCGTAACATCTTTGGTGGACGTGCGGGGTACGCTCGCTACAACACCGGGAACTGGATCTTCGCAGCGGACGGCGCGTTGCTGCCACCACAATGACCGACCAAGCGACCCAGTGTGACCAAGACCCGTCACCGGTCATTCTCTTGCACCCTCGTGATCCCGGGACATTCAACGGCACCAGCGGCGTGGACGTCGATGCATGGCTGGCAATGTATGAGCGCGTCAGCCGCACTAACAAGTGGGACCCGACCATAATGCTGGCGAATCTCATCTTCTATTTGCGGGGCACTGCGCTACTCTGGTTCGAGACGCATGAGGCAGATCTGACCAGTTGGGACGTCTGTAAGCAGAAATTACGCGATCTATTTGGGAGACCTATCGCACGACAACTAGCGGCCAAGCAGGAGCTCGCAGTTCGTGCTCAGACGTCTACGGAGCCGTACATCTCGTATATTCAGGACGTGTTGTCTCTGTGCAACAAGGTCGACAAGGACATGCCTGAAGTGGACAAAGTGGGCCACGTACTGAAAGGCATAGCCGACGACGCATTCAATCTGCTACTGTGTAAGAACTGCTCAACGGTGGAGTCGGTCATCGCTGAATGTCGTCGTTTTGAGCTGGCCAAAAGTCAACGTATCACTCACCGCTTCGACCGACTTCCTAATACGGCTGCCACGTCCTCCTGCGAAGGTTTAGCCACGCTTCGGCAAGCGCAAGCTCCAGAAAACGTCACCAGGATCGTCCGTCGAGAACTCGAGGCCATGGCACCCGTTACACCTCATGACGGTATGCAAAGCAACAACCTGGCTCCGATTTCGCTAATTCAGGCCGTGGTTCGCCAAGAGGTCGCGAATATGGGCATTTTACCCACCTTTGATAACGGTCATACTGCTACCAACCCGGTCGCCCCTGTCGTCGCTGCTGCAAGACCGAACACGACCTTCAGGCCACGTTATCGAAATCCAGCCGATTGGCGCACACCTGATGACCGGCCCATCTGCTTCACGTGCTCTAGGATTGGACACATCGCCCGCCATTGCCGCAGCCGCTGGCCCACGTCCTATCGCCCAAACACTTACAATCGCCCGGACCATGCACCATATGCCCCGTCGTTCCGTCCTGAGGCCTCGAGTGCTGAACGTCCTCCTAGGGAAAACCGGATCAGCCGCTCACCATCGCCCCAGCGCCGTCAGTCCCGCTCGCCCCAACCTCGCCGCTCTCGGTCTCCCTTTGGCCACCTCTCGGAAAACTAGCCAGTGCAGCCCCCGGAGGTGACGCTGCATTTACGACCCAGCCTGAAAATCCTCTGATTGTCCCTTATACCCGATGCAACCTTCTTGAAGTTCTGGTTGATGGTGTGGCAGTTACCGCTCTTGTTGATACCGGCGCACAAATTTCTGTAATGAGCTCGAGCCTCCGGCGCCGCCTCCAGAAAGTCCTGACGCCCGCGACTTCACCTACCGTCCGAGTAGCCGACGGGAGTACACCTGCCGTACTTGGAATGTGCACTGCACGCATCACTATTTCTGGTCGCCACACATCTGTTCTTTTTGCTGTTCTAGAACAGTGCCCCCATGACCTCATCTTGGGAATCGACTTTCTGTCCACTCACGCTGCCCTTATCGACTGCTCCGCGGGCCTTCTCCGGCTAGAACTTCCTTCGTGCCCCGACAACGTTGATGCCGGCCCACCCCGGCTACGCTCCGTCGAGTTTCTTCGACTGCCTCCGCAAGCCGCAATATACGTCCAGCTGTCAGCCTTTCCGCCCCTACCCGACGGCGACTACGTTGCCTGCCCTATTCCTGAGGTCGCCATGACACGCAACGTCGCGCTACCCTATACGGTGGTGACAGTTAGAAACAACGGCACCGCCTTTCCCATCCTCAATTTTGGCTACTCGACGCAAGTTCTTCCTCGCGGCATATCACTCGCTCATCTGACCCCATTGGCCGGCCACACGGTTTCTGCCTTGACCACAGAACCTCCACCGGATTTTTCACCGCCGTCGTCGCAGTCAGGTTCGTCCTGCGACCACTTCGCCCGCATGATATCAGGAGACCTCGCTCCGGCACAGTCCGCTGCCCTTCGCCGCGTGCTGGTTTCCTACCAGGATATCTTTGACTTTGGCGACCGTCCTCTGGGCCAGACTTCCAGTCGTCACCCACCGCATTCATACCGGCGATGCGAGTCCTATTCACCGACGGCCTTACCGTGTGTCAGCTCCGGAGCGTGCTGTCATCCAACAGGAAGTGGAGAAAATGCTGGGCAAAGGCATAATTGAACCCTCATGCAGTCCTTGGGCCTCTCCCGTCGTACTCGTGAAAAAGAAGGACAATAGCTGGAGATTCTGTGTAGACTACCGCCACCTTAACCAGATTACCAAGAAGGATGTGTATCCTCTCCCGCGTATTGATGACGCGCTGGACTGCTTGCATGGCGCCAGATATTTCTCTTCCATCGACCTGCGCTCAGGATACTGGCAAATCGCTGTGGACGACCAAGACCGCGAGAAGACCGCCTTCGTGACTCCTGATGGCCTCTATCAATTTAAAGTGATGCCTTTTGGCCTATGTAACGCCCCTGCTACTTTCGAGCGCATGATGGACTCTTCTTCGAGGCATCAAGTGGTCCATATGCCTTTGCTACCTGGACGATGTTATCGTTTTTTCGACTACGTTTGAGAGCCATCTCACTCGCCTGTCCACCGTCCTTGATGTTTTTCGCCGCGCTCGTCTTCAGCTTAACTCGTCGAAATGTCGCTTTGGGCACCGTCAAATCTGCGTTCTCGGCCACCTTGTTGACGCTGCAGGCGTGCAGCCAGACCCTGACAAAGTCCGCGCGGTTAGTCAGTTCCCTACTCCACGGTCGGCCAAGGATGTCCGCAGTTTTCTTGGCCTGTGTTCATACTTCCGTCGTTTTGTCCAGAACTTCGCGGAAGTGGCCCGCCCTCTAACTGGCCTACTCAAGAAGGACGTCGTTTTCACTTGGGGTCGTGACCAAGCGGACGCCTTTTCATCGCTCGTTGCCATCCTAACGAACTCACCTGTTCTAGCACATTTCGACCCGTCAGCCAGCACGGACATTCGTACCGACGCCAGTGGCCACGGTATAGGCGCCGTCCTTGCACAACAGCAGCACGGCCTCCACCGCGTGGTCGCCTATGCAAGCCGCCTTCTGTCGCCATCGGAGCAAAATTACTCTATCACAGAACGCGAGTGCTTAGCACTCGTCTGGGCCTTCGCAAAATTCCGTCCGTACCTGTATGGCAGGCACTTTTCAGTTATTACAGACCACCATGCGCTTTGCTGGCTCTCCTCGCTCAAGGATCCCACTGGTCGCCTTGGCCGTTGGGCACTCCGCTTGCAAGAGTACTCATTTTCTGTTTTCTACGAATCTGGACGGCTTCACCAAGACGCTGACTGCTTGTCACGATACCCGGTCGATCCCCCTGATACACTGGAAGATGAATCTGACACCTTTGTTCTGGCCATTACAGACTTCGCCCACATAGCTGACGAACAGCGCCGCGACTCATCTTTGCGGCCTATTATAGACGGTCTCAACTCGCCACACCCTGACCCTTCCCTACGGATGTTTGCGCTCCACAATGACACCTTACACCGCTACAACGCCCGGCCTGACGGCGCTGAGCTCTTGCTTGTTGTCCCCGCGCATCTTCGCTCTACTGTTTTGCGCCAGCTTCACGATGCACCGACGGCCGGACACCTAGGCGTGTCACGCACGTATGATCGCATCCGTAGGCGCTTCTTTTGGCCTGGTCTCTACCGTTCTGTGCGACAGTACGTTGCGGCTTGTGACCACTGCCAGCGACGCAAGACTCCTGCCCTACTGCCTGCTGGCAGCCTTCAGCCCCTCGACATCCCTGATGAACCATTTTTCCGGGTGGGACTCGATCTTCTAGGGCCTTTTCCCATGTCAACCACTGGCAATAGATGGGTTGCAGTCGCTACTGACTACGCAACGCGGTACGCTGTTACACGAGCACTTCCCACCAGCTGTGCTACTGATGTAGCCGATTTCCTTCTTCACGACGTCATCCTGCGCCACGGTGCTCCTCGTCAGTTAATCACGGACCGCGGCCGCTGCTTCCTGTCTAAAGTGGTCGACGACATTCTTCGTTCTTGCAAGACCAATCACAAGTTCACCACTGCGTACCATCCACAGACAAACGGCCTTACTGAACGCCTCAACCGTACTCTCACAGATATGCTTGCTATGTACGTGTCTGAGGACCACCGAGACTGGGACATTAACTTGCCTTTTGTGACCTTCGCCTACAACTCTTCTCGTCACGACACAGCTGGCTATTCACCTTTTTATCTACTGTTTGGCTACGACCCACCATTACCTATGGACACCATACTTCATGCTCACACAGACACATCCTCTGCCTATGCTCGTGATGCTCTTGCCCGTGCTGACATCGCCCGTCAGGTTGCCCGCGATCGCTTGTCGGCTTCACAGGTCAAACAAAAATGTCTCTATGACCGCCGACACCGGGAGGTGAACTTCCCTCCAGGATCGCTCGTCTTGCTGTGGTTCCCGTCACGTCGCGTTGGCCTATGCGAAAAACTTCTCTCCCGTTATGCTGGCCCTTACCGCGTCGTACGCAAAGTCACTAATGTGACCTATGAAATCGCTCCGCTAAATCCTACGTCGGCCTCTGCAACAATCGCGAGTGACATAGTCCATGTCTCGCGTCTAAAACCGTACCACTCTCAGCCCGGGCCCTAATTGCACCGGGACGGTGCTTCTGCCGCCGGCGGGTAATGTCACGAGCGGCGATCCTGTGGTCGGTGCTTGGACGATGACGACGACGACGGGTGGTTTTTCTGGTGTGCACGCGCTCCCCTGAACGATTGCTGCAGCGTTGTGCGCCTTACCCTGTAAATATATCCATTCTATTTATATTCTCCCCGTAACAATATTATCTGACTTAGCGAGCTAGCAGTAGCGGATGTCACAAGCATGTTATGCAGGAAAGCCGACCGTCCCATGTCTGTAGCTGCTGCCTGTGAATTGAGGATGACGGTTATATGTGCTTCTTGAGTCAAGAATGTTCACAAGAGGTGTATGCACAAAGGTGTATGACACTCATCTTAATACTACATATCAGGCGTCTATAGTCCTTGTGCCACAGTGACACACACCCATTCTAGGAGATGGGCCAAGAATGAGCACATACCCGTTTGTGCATTCTGCAAAGCAGCAGCCACCACAAAGTAGGCGGGAATAGGCAAAGCAAAACTTTATATAATAGCCATGCCTTCGCCCTTCGTACTGTTCTCAAAATTCTTGTATCATACATGCAGTTACTCGCCATACATAAACACGTTAGTCAACACTGCAATGTTTGGCACAACCCCAACCAATGCTACATATTCATTTACATTCACAATGCGTCCTGCCACATCAATACCCACAGTGTGTGGGATCTACATAACTTTTTCCTAATGTTTCAGGCATTTCGAGGAAGAGGCCAGTGCGTTACACAGCATTGTTCAGAACGCGTTCTACCCACTGAACACACATTGATCTATAAGCCGTCTTCAAGACGTCTTGACAAGATAAGCAAGACGTCTTAAAAACCATCTTAAACGTTTACAAGACGTCTTGGAGACGTGTTGGCAAGATATTAAGAACTACTTCAAGTCATCTTACCAAGATTTTGTCGGACGTCTTAAAACGTCTTGTAGCCGTCTATAAGACCGTCTAATGCACCGCCAAATTTGGGATTTCAGACGTTTTGCAAGACGTCTGGTAGACGTCTGAAAGACAGCTAGAAGGCTTCTTGCAAGACATATTGGGAACGTTTTGAAAACGGCTACAAGACGTTCTGCTGGACGTTTTGAGAATGTCTTGAAAACATTTTAAATGCTTTAAACATCTGGCCAACTAAGGCATGACCTTTTCGAGCTGCTTGTATTTAGCTAATTAAGCCCTAAATTGTTTTACAGTATTTACAAAAGACAGTAAGTGTAAATATACTTAGTCTAAAGTGCAGAGGACGTGAAATCTGAACACGGCGTAGGTTATTTCAACAAATAATGCATTCCATAAAGTTACCAAGTCCTCACTTTGTGGAAAAAAGTGAAACAGGAAAGCAATAAATATGGTGACTGTGAGTATATACATACTATATAGAGTACAACGGACTTCACCTATCTAAACTTTAGTTCAACACCTAATCTATTGTGAGCTAGAGGAAGCACTAGCACATTTTAAATAGTCTCTAGAAGCTAAAATTACGTCATATTACAATCCAGATGGTATGTCTCCTTCCGATGTCAACTATTCAACGAAATGTTGCTTAGCTTCAGTGATCTTGCTAGAAACGGCATACACTGCCCATTGCGTCCAGGAAGACCCAATTTAATTTTACTTACCTTGTCAATACTGATCTAGATTTGCATATGGAATAATATCAAAGACTCCTGCAACACTATTACAGAAGTTTTCCTTGGATGGATATTTGGCACGCACAAGAATTTAGATACACAAAACACCCTTCCATTATACCATCAATTGTAAAGGAATTGAGTGTATCCCTGTTATCTTGTACAAAGAGAAATTGATGAGGATGTTCATTTTCCTCGCAATATTGAAAAAACGTTGGCTTTACCGACAGTACCAATCCCTATGGCCCATTTCTTACAACCCACCATAGCAACACTGAAATATTGGCAAAGCCACAAAAGCGATAAACACGTGTCAAAGCCACGTACGCTTGACATAAAGCATGTTTGTTCACACAAATGAAGCGCTAAAGTGGTCAAAGGTTTCAAAGAATTTTTAATAAATCAGCAACACGCCACTACACAAGCAAAATGTTTCTGATGCACCTCCTAGAGTTTTGTATTGTGGCTATCTGTTATAACAAATTGGTCACTTCACGATTCAGGAAACTGGCTTAGACATTTCCACAGGCTGATGCACCCGCAGAAAATTCAACGTGTTCCAATGATGATTGACCTCAGATTTCGCACCTGCAATTAGAAGGTGAGACAAAAGTTTAACAAATATATGTTACAGTGAAACTTCGTTATAATGAAACGGGATATAACAAATTATTGTATACATCAAAGTGACCTTCCCGCTGAAATCTCCGAGGATATCCATGTTTTTATAACCTCGTTTCAACGAAGTAAAATTATCCTGCCAATAGATACACCAAACTTCAGTTTTCTCCGAAAAAAAAAGAAATGCTGGACCCTTGCAGGCTCGCTTCAGCTTTCCGCAGGCTAGAGCACGCATTCGTTACCGATTTTTAAAGCTTTTACGTATTTGCTTTGAATCCACCGTCGAACACTGGTTCTTGTCGCCACTACGCGTAGTTGCGCATAAGCAGACTCTAGATCGCCATCGCAATTTCTCTCACTGCGGCACCGCGCAGGCTAGTTAGTGCAGCTATAGGCGTGGCCTCAGAGATTGCACCGGCACAATTTCAGAGGCCACACGCTCCCTGTGTGTACCACGTGCTGCTCGCACACGACGAACATTGTTGGTGTCGCAGCGTGCAACCTATTCAACCGCGTTGTCGTTTCGCCGGTTTCGCGATGCTAGAGACGACCCAACTTTTATAAAAGTGGTAACTAAAGATCATCACATTGAAACAGAAGCCAGATATCGTAAAGGCAATCGTGTCAGATGCTAAGAAGTATGTTAAGGACGCCAAAGTTTCTTTTGCTGTTTTTTTTAGAAGATCAGCGAGCACGTGGCCATGTAATGGTTCTCCTGGCCGAAAAGCCGTCTTCTTCTATACAATTAAGTTGAAATTTGTGCGCGACATTGCGCATATATTGCAGTGAACGGCAGTAATTAATATAATGACGTAATTTTGGCTCCTCCTTCAACTTCGCTATAAAAAGATTTTATTGCATATGACTGATAAGAGTTCCCACTCATTTATACCGCAGCCTTGTTTGCAAACAGTAACTGTTAGAAACCCGACCTATAGGTATCTTCCGTATGCAGATGCAATAATGCCATAGCTGCGATTCGGCCTTATCTGTAGTCTCGGTAGCAAGCCTCCGAGATACTACCGTGCAATTCAGATTCTGGGCGATAACGACCGCCTTGTCCAAGAAGGCCAGTGCCATGTTTGGAGGCTGCCACGTCCTCCGCAACCAGTGGCGTACCAACCATTTCTCGAGTGGGGGGGGGGGGGGCAAACCGCAAGAAATCTGACCTTTCTACCTCTCTATCTCTCTTTATACGACGAGGGAGGTGGCTGTCAAAGCTGGGCGAGAAAACGATTACGTCATCGAGATAACAAAGACAGGTTGACCATTTCAGACCACGTAGAAGAGTGTCCATCATGCGTTCAAAAGTTGCAGGAGCATTACACAACCCAAAAGGCATAACCTTAAATTGGTAGAGGCCGTCGGGTGTGATGAATGCGGTCTTCTCGCGGTCGCGCTCATCGACGGCAATTTGCCAGTATCCCGAGCGGAGGTCTAGCGACGAGAAATATTTGGCACCATGGAGGCAGTCGAGCGCATCATCAATTCGGGGAAGAGGATACACATCCTTCTTCGTTACCCGATTGAGATGGCGATAATCGACGCAAAACCGCCAGCTGTTGTCCTTCTTTTTCACAAGCACTACAGGGGATGCCCAGGGGCTAGAAGAAGGCTCGATCACATCTTTATCAAGCATTTTATCAACCTCCTTTTGGATGACTTGGCGCTCAGAGTGAGACACTCGGTAAGGGTGCTTGTGAAGGGGGCTGGCGTCTCCAGTGTCAATGCGGCGGGCCACGACTTGTGTACGGCCTAATGGAGTGTTCTCAACATCAAATACGTCAAGGTACGAAAATAGGACACCACGGAGTGCTTCACTTTGGGATGGTAAGAGGTCGGGGGATATCATATTGTCCAGAAGTGCCTGGGTTGGCGCCGGTATGACAGGTTGGGTCATGGGCTCAGCGTCAGCAGTGAATGAAGAAACAGTACATTCTTCCAGAGGTGACAGTTCGGCTAGTGAAATTCCTTGAGGAAGAACATGGGTCGAAGTAGAAAAGTTGAGGACTGGAAGCAGCGTTCTCTTGTTGGCAACAACCACTATGGTATGAGGAAGCGCGATGTTGCGCGAGAGGATCAGGTCTGTGAGGGGAGCGACCACATATTCACCATCAGGGACCGGTGGAAACGGTGACATAAGGACGTAGGTAGCAGCCTGCGCGGGTAGTCGTAGAAACTCCATGGAACGTAGGCGAGTGTGACTTGATGCGGCGTAATCAGGACACAATGGCAGTTCGAGCCGCAAAATGCCAGTAGAACAATCGATGAGGGCAGAGTGGGCGCTCAAGAAGTCAATACCAAGAATGACATCATGAGGGCAAGCGTCTAGAACAGCGAAAAGAACTGAAGTGTTGTGACCGGCAACAGTAACGCGGGCTGTGCACATACCAAGAACCGGTGTTCGGGTGCCGTCAGCTACTCGCACAGTAGGAGAGACGGCAGGTGTCAGCACTTCGCGTAGGCGGCGTCGGAGCGTAGAACTAAGAACAGATATGTGGGCGCCAGTATCAATGAGAGCAGTAACGGACACACCGTCGACGAGAACACCGAGCAAATTGCGTCTGGAAGTAGGGTTCAATAGAGGTTTTTCGGTCCTTGTCGTCAATGCAGCCTCACCTCCCGGAGCTGCACTGGCTAGTTTCCCGGGTGGTGGCCTGAGGAAGCCGGAGAAGGAGAGCGACGGCGTTGAGGGGAGCGCGACTGGCGAATTTGAGGGGACGGCGATCGGCTGGACCAGTGTCCTTGTGCGGCAACATTGGCGTAGGTCGATTCAGAGCGCGAAGACAGACGGTGAGGATCACGGGCCTGAAATTGGTCGTCGAGAAGAGATGTGCTATAGCACTGGCCACGATCTGGGCGGCGGTCACCAGGGAAGCTTGGTCGGTAATTCCGACGATTGCGGCAGTGGCGTGAAATGTGGCCGACGCGAGAGCAAGAAAAACAGATTGGGCGGTCGTCAGGCGTCCTCCACTCAGATGGGTTTCGGTAGCGGGGTGTGAACCGGGGAGCAGAAGCGGCAGCAGCAACAATTGGGGCGGCGTGGTGTTCAGTGTGAGGACCGGAAGCGCACATGGGCGGAGGAGCATAACCGGTGGCTTGTGGAACTAGGACGCCCATATTTGCAACCTCTTGACGGACGACGGCCTGAATGAGGGATATTGTCGCCAAATGGTCGTGACCAGGTGCCTGATAAGCGGCTGGAGCCATGGCTTCGAGCTCCTGGCGAACAATCCTGGCCAAGTGGTTAGGCGTCTAGAACGGAGGGGGCGTCATGGGATCTTCGCACGAGGAGGTCGCAGCTGTGTTCGGGAGTCTGTTAAAGCGCTGAGTAATCCGTTCGCTTTTCGCTTGTTCAAACCGCCTGCATTCTGTGATGATGGAGTCAACCGTGGTGCAGTGCTTACACAGAAGTATGTTGAAGGCATCGTCAGCTATGCCTTTCAACACGTGGCCAACCTTGTCTGCCTCTGGCATGTCTTTGTCAACTGTGCGGCACAAGGCTAGCACATCTTGGATGTATGCGACGTACGATTCCGTGGACGTCTGAGCTTTGGCCGCCAGCTCGTGCCGGGCTGTCATTTGTCGCGCGGCCGATCGACCAAACAATGCGCGCATCTTCTCCTTGCAGACGTCCCAACTGGTCAGTTCTTCTTCGTGCGTGTTATACAACACGCGAGCCGTGCCCCGTAGGTAAAAAATGACGTTGGCGAGCATCAGGGTCTCATCCCACCTGTGGTGCTTGCAGACGCGCTCGTACAATAAGAGCCAATCGTCGACGTCATTGTTGTCCGTGCCGCAAAACGTGCCGGGGTCGAGGGGTTGCGAAAGGACCACGGTTGCTGGAGCCGCGGGCGCGGGCTGCGATGACCGCGTACTGTCCTCAGCCATGGAGGCAGGAGAAACGTGGCGTCCGCTCCGAAGATCCAGGGCCGGGTGGAATAGAACCCGCAACCTCCACCAAAAAGATGTTACGGGGAGTATTTAATTACCTGTAAACGGCTAGCGCTTGTCTAGTCAAGACTGCACAGAGCGCACAGAGCGCACAGGTTCCAGCAGGTTTTCAGTCTGACAGAAGAGCCTCTGACCCAGCCCCACTACAACGTCTTCGTCTTTGCCATGGCTCGTGACAATATATATATATATATATATATATATATATATATATATATATTGTAATGGGGTTTATTGACGACTCAGAAACGCGACCGTCTCAGTTGAGCGTCGAACACCGAGAGCGCGAGCCCGTCTTCGTCGGCGGGCCGATGATGATAGTGCGTCCACAGGGCGCGCCAGTCACACAGGGCGCCAGTCTTCTTCGCTACAACTGCCCCCTGGAGAAGAAGGAGCCATCCTGGCGACTCAAGGAGAGGAGAGGACAAGGGGGTCGTAATAGGGTTTAAGTCTCTGGACGTGGGCTGTCTCGCGTACACGACGCCTCAAGTCAGTAGATGGCGTTAGCGGCTCGACGACGTAGTTGACCGGCGTCGTCTGTTCAACGACGCGGTAGGGACTGTGGTATTGAGCGAGGAGTTTAGAGCATAGACCAGGGGTGCTTGAAGGTATCCACAGCCAGACTAGTGAGTCCGGCTGGTAGGTGCAGGGAGGTCGGTCATCATCGCGACGGAATTTTTGGAGACTCTGGTCTTCCGCCATGAACGAACGGGCCAGCTGACGGCATTCCTCGGAATATTTGGAGGCTTCATACAGAGGCGTGCCCTCTGATGGGTCAGGCCGGTAGGGGAGAATGGTGTCGAGCGTACATGTAGGTTCACGGCCATATACGAGAAAGAATGGCGAAAATCCCGTTGCGGCCTGTGAAGCGGTATTATAGGCGTACGTAACATATGGCAAAACGAGGTCCCAGTTTGTATGATCCGATGCCATGTACATGGATAACATGTCGCCCAAAGTACGATTAAACCGTTCTTTTATGCCGTTCGTTTGCGGATGATAAGCTGTACTGGTGCGATGGACGGTATGGCACGCGGTCAGAAGGGCGTTAAGAACTTCGGAAAGAAACGCACGCCCTCTGTCACTAAGAAGTTCCCGCGGTGCCCCATGACGCAGTATGAAGTGATGCAGTAGGAAGGACGCAATGTCGCGGGCTGTCGCTGTTTGCAGTGCCGCAGTTTCTGCATAGCGGGTGAGGTGGTCGACAGCGACAATAATCCAGCGATTGCCAGCTGATGTGCAGGGAAGAGGGCCGTAGAGATCGATGCCAACGCGGTCAAATGGTCGGGACGGACAAGGAATGGGCTGTAAAGGACCAAAAGGACGAGGAGCAGGAAGCTTGCGTCGTTGGCACGCTGTGCACGAGCGAATGTACTGTCGCACAAAATTATACATGCCACGCCAATAAAAGCGGGAGCGAAGCCTGGCGTAAGTCTTGAAGAGGCCGGCATGGGCGCATTGCGGGTCTGAATGGAGAGCGGAGCATACATCTGTGCGCAGATGGCGAGGAACGACGATCAACCATTTGCGACCGTCGGAAGCGTAATTTCGACGATAGAGAACACCATCCGGCAACTCGAAATGAGAAGCGTGGCGGCGGATAGCACGTGAAGGGCGTGTTGTTGAAGTGTCAGAAATGCAATCCATAAGTGCCGCAATACAGGGATCTTTACGTTGCTCCACAGCCATGTTGACGGGCACAGGCGACGAAAACGCCGATTCGATGGCTGTAATGCAAGTCATGTCACTTGGTGTAGGCGACCGAGAGAGGGCATCCGCGTCGGTGTGTTTACGGCCAGACCGGTAAATGACGCGTATGTCGAAGTCTTGTAACCGTAGAGCCCAGCGCGCAAGGCGGCCAGACGGATCTTTTAAAGTCGATAACCAACATAGAGCATGGTGATCTGTAACGACGTCGAAGGGGCGGCCGTACAGGTAGGGTCGGAATTTTCCAAGGGCCCAGATGATAGCTAGGCATTCCTTTTCGGTGACGGAGTAGTTAGATTCCGCTTTCGTTAGTGTTCGGCTGGCGTAGGCTACTACGTATTCATCATGCCCACTTTTTCGCTGTGCAAGCACGGCACCAAGTCCGACGCCACTGGCGTCGGTGTGGACTTCCGTGGAGGCCGTGGGGTCGAAATGGCGCAGTACGGGAGGCGAAGTGAGCAAACGCCGCATGGTTTCAAACGCATCGTCGCAAGCTGTGGTCCAAGTAGAAAGTCGTGTGTCGCCGCGAAGCAGCTGAGTCAACGGAGCAATGACGGAAGCGAAATTACGGATAAAACGACGAAAGTAGGAGCAGAGCCCAATAAAGCTCCGAAGTTCTTTCAGAGACGTGGGTTTCGGGAACTCGGCGATGGCGTGAAGTTTCGAAGGATCAGGGAGTATGCCATCTTTCGATACGACGTGTCCGAGTATAGCAAGCTGCTTGGCTCCAAAGCAACATTTCTTCAAGTTGAGTTGGAGGCCTGCCTCGGTGATGCACTGCAGGACTTGTTCGAGACGGTACAGATGTGTGGGAAAATCTGGAGTAAAGACGACGACATCATCAAGGTAACATAGGCATGTCTTCCATTTGAGCCCACGAAGCAGATTGTCCATCATTCGTTCGAATGTAGCAGGGGCATTGCAAAGCCCAAACGGCATAACGTTAAATTCATATAGGCCATCTGGGGTCACGAAGGCTGTCTTCGGGCGATCGGCAGGATCCATAGGCACTTGCCAATAGCCTGAGCGTAAATCGAGCGAAGAAAAATACTCCGCGCCTTGCAAACAATCCAGAGCATCGTCGATGCGCGGTAAAGGGTAGACGTCTTTGCGAGTTATCTTATTAAGACGGCGGTAGTCAACGCAAAATCGAATTGAGCCATCTTTTTTCTTAACCAGGACTACAGGCGACGCCCAGGGACTATTAGAAGGTTGAACCACTCCACGCTCAAGCATTTCGCTTACTTGGTTTTCAATAACATGGCGCTCCGCGGGTGATACACGATAAGGCCTCTGGCGCAGTGGTGCGTGGGTGCCGGTGTCGATCTCGTGACGTGCAGTCGATGTGCGGCCTAATGGGGCGTGTTTACAGTCGAACGTAGATTGGTATTTCCGTAGAAGACTGAGAAGCTGCGAACGCTGCGTAGGGCTCAAGAGGGCATCCACTGAACTATGGAAGACGTCGTGCCTAGGCTGGGAACAATGCAAGCTATAGGTCAACGAGTTCACGTCTGAACAGGTGTCGTCAAGAGGCGCGTCAAAGATGGTAACCGAGTCGGCAGACTGAAGACGTCCAAGGCACTCGCCACGACGTAAGACGAGGGACGTGGCCTTAGCGTTGGAAACGAGTAGTGTCGTGCAGCCACCACTGACAGTTAGGACAGCGAAGGGAAGGGAACATTGTCGGCGAACAAAAATGTCCGATGGGACAAACAGGGCAGTAGTGTCAGTGGCGAAAGTAGAGCAGGCATGCGCAATCACCGAAGAGTGCGGAGGGATCGTAGTGTCTTCTGTAACGACCAGTTTGTCTCCGAGATCGTCAAGTTCATGTGAGCGGGTGTCGGGAAGCGGAGAAAATTCAATGACGGCCTGATGATCGGAAAGGAAGTCCCACCCCAAAATGACGTCGTATGAACAGGATGAGAGGACGACGAACTCGACTGTATACGTGTATCCTTGAATGACGATGCGGGCGGTACATGCGGCAACAGGAGTATTGCACTGGGAACTTGCAGTCCGGAGTGACAGCGCAGATAAGGGCGTCATTACTTTTCGAAGCTTGCGGCAAAGTTCTTCCGTAACTACTGAAACGGCGGCGCCTGTGTCGACTAATGCCAGTGTGACGACTCCTTCAACAGACACTTCGATTACGTTCGTCGGAAGAGAGCGAGGCCTTGTGTGGTTCGACTGGAACGCAGTTCTCGCCTCTTGAACTGCGGTAGCTAGTTTTCCTGCTCCGATGGGGCCGGACGCCGCCGCATGGGGGAAAGTGAGCGGCGACGAGGGGATGGCGAGCGACGATCACGGGCAGAAGGAATGACGTTGCGCGTGGACGGCAAGTGCGAATCACGTGGCGGTGAGAAGGACGAAGCTGGCGAAACGTAGGAGGAGACAGGTTGGTCATGACCTGGAAGCCATAAGCGACGGCGACAGAGCCGTGCCACGTGACCAGGGATATCACAGAAGAAGCACACGGGGCGATTGTCGGGTGTACGCCAGGGTCCCGTGCTAGCTGGTGATCTGGTGGTGTACACTGGAGGGATTGGACGTAGCGGTGCAGCAAACGGTGGCGCTGAAAAAGTCGATGGGGGTGGCCGTGCTGCAACCTCGGCGTAGCTGAGAGGTACAGACAATGGTGGCGCTGCACGAGGAGACTGTATGGCTTCGGACACTTGTTCTTGGGGCATTTGACGCAACGGAGGAGCCAAGGACGGCGTAGGTCCGGGGACAGCGGTGAGTAGGGATAGCTGGCAGGCGACTTCGGAGCGTATAAATTCGGAGCGAGCAGATAGTCGTTGTTAGTGACAGCGGCTAAACTTGCAACGGAAGCATCGGGAACAGAAGAACGTCGAGTGAGCAGACGTTGCCGCCTGAGTTCGTCGTAACTCTGACAAACTTCAGCGACCTCGACCACGGTCCGCGGGCTTTTCGAGAGGAGCATTTGGAATGCGTCGTCTTCGATTCCCTTCATCACGTGACGGATCTTGTCAGACTCAGTCATCCACGGATCGACGCGCTTACAAAGGTCTACAGCATCTTCTATGTACTTGGTGAAGTTCTCACCGGGTTGCTGGGAACGGCTGCGCAAGCGCTCTTCGGCACGGAGCTTCCGCACCGCAGGGCGACCGAACACTTGCTTAATGCGCGCCTTGAAATCGGACCAGGTGCTAAGGTCGGATTCGTGGTTGTGGTACCACACGCTAGCGACACCCGTAACATAGAAGTTGGCGTAGCTGAGCTTCGTAGCATCGTCCCATTTATTGGGGGCACTGACCCGCTCGTAGATCGAGAGCCAATCTTCGACGTCGTATTCGTCGGTGCCGCTGAAAAGGGGAGGATCGCGTTGACGCACGGGGCCAGGACAAATCAACGTTGGCGGTGCCGGAGGTGTTGTTTGGCTGGCGTCGTCAGGCATGATGGCCGGCAGCGTCCGATTGCGTAGTTCCAGGGTTGGGGAAGTAGAACCCAGCACAGCTCCACCAAATATGTAATGGGGTTTATAGACGACTCAGAAACGCGACCGTCTCAGTTGAGCGTCGGACACCGAGAGCGCGAGCCCGTCTTCGTCGGAGGGCCGATGATGATAGTGCGTCCACAGGGCACGCCAGTCACACAGGGCGCCAGTCTTCTTCGCTAGAATATATATATATATATATATATATATATATATATATATATATATTGCGAATTACAATTAGAGTAAGCGAAATAGCCTAGAAATGCGTCTATCAGTTATTTTTATAGCCATCGACCTATTTATCAATCACATATGGTGAGCCATGGCAGCCCGAAAAATTATTTGAATTTGCATTTATTTCTTGTAACTATAAAATTTCAAGATGATGCAGCTACAAAAGGCAATGAGTATTTCACAGAGGTTTCGGATTCCGCCAAGTATATATAACCGCAGTACAGCGCAAAGAAAAATGCACATCTGTTACAACCAATTTTACTAATTAAACAAAGAATTGTACTTGGTTTTGAAATCTTCATCATAAGTGTATCTCTAGTTTAGGTAATAGCATTGTCGAGGGTCTACGCAACGAAGCACAATCAATACATACTACTTGCAATATCCACTAGAAAAAAGACAGCAGATGTGTGCGACCTTTGAGAATTATAACCCGGTTTCCAGCGAAGCTGTTTCTTTCGAACAGTTGCGATAAAACTTTCAGTTTCTTGTAATTACTTCGCATACATCAAACAGTTGCCCATATATGACAGTTCTGTTTGAAACTTTCATCCCCGTGTAATGCTTTGGAGCACTTCTTGTTGGGAATTTTTAAAAAGCCAGTAATTCATCAACAGACATGTTACTTCACCATAACATTTACCATGGTGTCCTCCCTCCTTATATTTCTGCCTCCCCCCGTCATTCTTACTCAATTTCCGTTAGATTTGATATTGGTTGAGTTCACAGTCCTTCGAGAGCAATAGGATGAATTCTTTGTGAATTCGCCCCCCCCCCCGGTAGATACGCCTATGTCCGCAACTACGTCGCAAGCGACATTTTGCGTTTTCACATCATACCCATGCTGCAAGCCCTTTTATTGCGATAGCAATTATATGGACACTCAAAAGCAGATTTCTGCCGTCGGCGTCGCCGTCGCCGTCGGCGTCGCCGTCGCCGTCGCCGTCGCCGTGAGGTTCCGTATGACGTCAATGGAGATGAAATCGTGGCCGCGCGCCGCCGAACGCTGTATGTGCGAGTGAAAGGGCGCGAGGGACGCGCTCTTTCACGGGGAGTGAACGCACGGCGGAGAACAAACGCGCGTTCTGCGCCGTGCTTCCTTAAGGGCTGCAGAAGTAGGCGTCTCTTTCCTCCTTTACAATCACCATATATGTAGAGCAAACGCGCCTTCTTCAGACGCGCGAGAGGCCGTGGGGGAGGGGGAAGGAAGGGACGCGACGTTTAGCTGCGGCACCAAGTGCCTATTTATATGAGAGGCTCCAGCAACAGTCACCAACGCCGCACGCATTTTGAGCTAACGCGGGCAAAACGCCGATGGCGTCGACAACAGTTCTGCGTGTTGTTGCTACCAAAGCCGCTCACCTTACTTCGTATGACATTGCTGTGTTGCTATCGCATTCATTGCTTCGCCCTTAGGGCGAAACTGTGACATTTTTTCGAAATTGCATCTTTCGTTGATTTAAACGTAGTAGCAGTTTGCGCCAAAAAACAATTCCACACCGTGTCCTTCACATGTACCAGTTCATTATGCAACGTGCAGGCAGGAACATATATGCGCCGCGCGTCATAGGTTTTCAGACCACGTGACAAGGCCTCCTCTTGGGGACATGTTGAATGGCAGCGTCGACTCAAGGACGCGCGGCCAAGCGAGGTCACTGGTCAACTTGAACGATGTTCTACGCAACGAATGAAACACTTCCGGGGTAACCGTACTCGGAATGTTTGCGACGTAATTTGAGCCAGGCGCGTATCCCGGATATTTTTTTGGGGGTGGGGGTAGGGGAGCTAAAGCACCGCGATCGCCCGGACTGCGGTGCTTCGTTCTTTTAAGCTCCTAGGCGTCGGAGAAGAGTTGAGACGCGAATGCCCATAATAGCCGCACGTTCGAAGGATACGCGCCTTTATTAATAGGCGACGTGCCAGGCACAAAAGGGAGCAGGGCGCCGGCCGTAAAAACACAAAAAGACAAAATTTAAGGGGGGGGGGAAGGGGGGCGGCAGCCCGGTCACCCACCCCCACCTGATACGCCACTGCCCCGAGCGTCCTGATTTAAAGCAAATTTGCCGGGATCGCTGTAAAATTTTTGCTTTCATCCTGGCGACCAGATTTCTGACAATGACTTGCACAGATAACGTCCGAGTGATCGTAACCGGAAATGTTCGTTCGTTCCATGAAATATCGTTGAGGCCTGCCACATGGCCGGCCACGTGCGCCCTCGAGCTCGGACGACCCTCGCCTGTGTCCCTTGAGTCATCAAGGCCATCGCAATTGTTCTGAAACTCTATGAAGTCAATGTCCCACGTTTAGGCCCACTAGTTGCAGCATGAACAGGCAGATGTGAAGATGCAGAAGATATGTTCCAAGCATTGTATACAGAACAGCATGCGCGAATCGCGGCTATCTTTACGTCAGCGAAAGCAGTCATTCTGAAAGCGCTTGAAGCATGAAATCTATGTCAAAGATATGAATTAGAAATGAATCAGAAGTGAAGAAACTATGTCGTTCCCGTTGCACTTGCGGAGCACGTGGCAGGCTGAATATGCCAGCGACGAGACAGGGCTTCTATCATTGCTACGGAAACTGGATTTGAAGGGAGTTTCTCGAATCCCTTGCTATCCAGACTACAGAAAGCTACAGAAAAAAAAAACGCTGTATCGCAACGATGGCAATATCCCGCCTGCATACGCAGAATGCGTCGTTACGAGCAGTTCGTGTTGTGAACAAGGCTTCCGTACGTCCAATTCTTATTAGCACTTTTTGATCGGTGTCCTTTGTTTTTTTCTTCTTGTAACGTGAAGTCCAGAACCAAGAGAAAGGATAAACCAGATGCAGCATTGAATTTGAATTTATTATCCTAGCTGTTTCAAAGTATTCAAGTCAACGTGAGTAACAAAAAAAAAAAAAAAAACTGAAGACGGCAAAATTCTACGTATTAACCATTCTTGTGGTTTAAATTAGGACAGATAGATTTGTCAAGAACCAAGTGAAGCAGCATAAAAAAAATTCGGTCCAAACTAGCAGTTAATGAGGACACAAAATACATATGCCACACATACAGGCACACTTAGAATTTATTTATTTAAAGGCGCGAACGATAGGACATTACATCCGTGTGGTATTCTGAAGGCCAACATGTTGTTCTGTCATTACTGAGGCCGCAATGACGTATTCACCTTCTTCTGTCATCCTCGCCTCAGTGGTACGCTCAACCTACTCCGCGGTTGGTTCAGCTTACCGGTAACAGTATACTCAATCAAAATGACAATTACATGACAAGCGCCATGGGCTAGTCACATCACTACTTCAAACCATTACGTTATTAACCACCTGGAATAGCATGCCAGGCGAATAGCCAAGCTAACATCTCCAGCATCTCATTAAAGAATGTTTCTCTCTATGTGACACAGAAAACAGCTTAATAACGCAATGGTTTGAAGCATGTGATATGACTGGACCATTGCGCTTGCCCAAGTGCTATCTGCCACATGCAATGTTTTTACATTTGGTTCAGTTTAAAAAAATAAAACCTCGTAGAATGAGAACATACCGTATGTTCTCATTCTACATGGTCCTTTTTATTTTAGTTCCACTAAATTTTAAGAACATGTGGCAGACAGCACAAGTGTGCTGTCCAAATTGTTCTAAATTACTCGATGAGATGGCCTATTACTTCTACAAAAAATAAAAACGTTGAATTGAACAATTGACAGTTACACCAAATAACTTTTTATTAATTATCTCACTGCACATATTTTTATCTACGAATTGTAGCTGTGATTATGCTAGGAATATCGACTTGGAACAAGTTCTGAGGATGGAAACGGTTTCGAGATATGCGGTTTCGAACTTGCAGTAAAATGCACAGTTTTTTACCCTATTTTTAAGAAAACGCTGTTTCATACATTGAAGCACACACTAACTGGAACGCCAATGCATTTCGGTGGACACATTCAAAATTATTATATCGAAACTAGCCTAGTCCTCAAGTGTCGTTCAAAGTCGATATGAATTGATAAAACTAGGTACAATTCGTAGATTAAAATATGTGCTGCAAAGTAGTTAGTGTTTATTAGCGCAATTAAGTAAATTATTCGAAAGGCATATTGGTTTCTCGTAACGTAATGGCCACCTTATCGAGTAATTTTGATGAAGGTTTATAATTGTGCTATGTGCCACAGGCAATTTCTTAAAAATTGGTGCAACTAAAAAAAGACGTATATGGACACACAATCCGCTGTGGAACAATAATGTGGCCTGACTTGTAAACTATATTTCCGCATGTTTATGACATAAGAGGAATAAGAAATTACCTTATCAGCGTTGCAAATAATTGGTCTTGCGATAACAAAGGCCTATTGTTATGTGGATCATAGGAAAACACTCTGTCATGCATTGTTCTGTTTACCAGCACTTTACCTTGCTGATAGAACGCTGCAAGTGTCTGATTTTGCTCAACGCTTAACGCTACGTGCGAGTAGGTACACATACCTCAACTTGTTTAATTATCCAGGTACCTCACGGGTTCCCACTGGAACATTAAATGAACAAGCATTTACCATATGCCGCTCTGCCATTGCCGCTACCGTATCCACCAGCTGCCGGTTGGTTTGCTTGCATCGCCTAAAGCACGCCACGCGTACAACAGGCGCAGCTTAGTCAGCATGCGCCAACGAGGCTTGTTCCTGCGACCGTCGCGGCAACGGTATAAAGCGATATATAGCGCTATGCTAAACGTTCGTAGCAACTCTAAAATTTCAATTTCCCTTGCCTTCCAGAGAAGTGCGTTGGAGGAAATCGGTACCAGCGATCCCATAAAGCTGAGATAAAATAACGACTAAACAAGAAACAAAGCAGCAATTCACAACAGCGTGACCAGCCGTGGTGGCTCAGTCGGCTAAGGCGTTGCGCTGCCGGGCAAGCATGAGATCATTTCGATGGAGGCGAAATGCAAAAACGCCCGTGTGCTTGCGTTGTTGTGTACGTTAAAGAACCCCAGGTGGTCAAAATTAATCCAGAGCCCTCCACTATGGCGTGCCTCATAATCAGAAGTGGTTTTGGCTCGTAAAGCCCCTGAACCCAGGTGGTCAAAATTAATCCGGAGCCCTCCACTACGGCGTGCCTCATAATCAGAAGTGGTTTTGGCTGGTAAAACCCCCGAAAGAAGAATAACACAACAGCGTGGAAACGCGTAGATGGCCTGGTGATATTTCTTTAACCAGAGAAACCAACACGGAAACAAGATATAGGGCGTGCTGCAGGTGCGCAAATCCCGTCTGCGGCGGCCGCATTAGAATGGGGCGAAATGCAAAAATGCCCGTGTGCTGTGCATTGGATGCACGATAGAGAGCCACAGGTGGTAAAAACTCATCCGAAGTTCCCTACTAAGGCGTACTTCATAATCATATCGCGCTTCCGGCACGCAAAGCCCCAGATTTTCATTAATTTTAATTACGAGTTCACCTAACGTGTCGTTTTCAGCCCGCGAGATTTAGTATATTCAGATTATGACTTCGGTACGAACGCCGATGCGAATTTAAGCCATCCAGAATTTCTGGGTTAAATTGATAGCGCGAAAGAAAATTATGCGCAAAGCGGCGTGGTCCCGAATCTGCATCCATGAGCAGGCACCCACAAAGATCGAAATATTTTAGAAATGCCAACCAGCAATCAATACATTCGAAGCGTGGTTGAGTGTAGCTCGACCGAATGCGCAGTACACAGTTACATCACCGTCACTAAATGCAAATGAAAAGAATAAAACAGGTGGGTCACACGTAACCAGTACAATACGAGTTGAAACGTAACACGTTGGAAGCAAGCGCAGTAACACGCAACAGCAAGCGCGCGATTTTACGCGAGAAAAATGGGGATCAAGATTGGAGGCGGGAATATTTTTGAACGGCGCTACCGCGCCAGTCAGGAATTAAATACCAATAAACATGCCAAACAAATGATGTGGGCTACGCAAGTTTGCTTGATCGCCAACAATGAGGGAATGGTGGGCCACTGGAAGAGCAAGCAGCGTAGTTCTGTATCGCCAAACGAGCGACACTAGTTGAAGCCCTAAAATTTCGGCATGCGTACAGCAGCAGCTGTGATTAGAGATGCAAAATTTCGTGAAAGTGAACAATCGGAAAAAAAACCTGTTTTTTCACGGTTTTTTCCCGAAATTTTGGAAAAAATGGAAAAGAACAAATTTTCTTGAGCATACAGCCAATAGTTTATTGCCAAATGTAAAAAGCCATAACTCTCATTATGTAAATAACAGAAGTGAAATGCTTGATTTTTGTGGATTGCAAGTTACCTATCTGCAAGATCATTCTTTGTCTTAACTGACGATGGCCCGACTACGCGACGCTATACCAGCAGAGGCGTTCCTCAAGGCGGTGCTCTCAGCCCGACGCTATTCAACCTCGCTCTTCTTGGACTTGCTGAGTACTTACCAACTACCATCAAGATTTCTATATACGCAGACGACATCTGTGTCTGGACTTCGGCAGTCACACGTCCACAGATACGTGCACGGCTTCAAAGAGCAGCAACTTTGGCAGCGAGCTACTTGTGTAAACAAGGTCTCAGCATATCACCAGAAAAATGCGCACTAGTGGCATTTACTCGTAAACCAATGACGCCTTATGTCATCTCAATCAATAGGCGGACCATTTCCTATGTCAGAACACACAGGTTTCTTGGCGTAATCATTGACCGAGACCTCTGTTGGAGCCCGCACATGGCTTACATGAAACGGCGCATGACGGCAATTTCCCAGTTGTTTAAATACTTGACAGGAAAGACGTGGGGGATGTCAGTAGACGCAATGATGAAACTCTACAGAGCTCTCTCTCTCGGTTTTTTAAGATATAGTCTACCTGTACTGAACAACACTTGCAAGACAAATATTCGTGTTCTGCAGGCAGAACAAGCTCAAGCACTCAGCGTTTGCCTTGGTTTGCCCAGATGCACGTCAACAGAGGCAACTATTGCGATTTCTGGGGACCATCCGATGCAAACTCACATTACGGTGGAAGCCCTGGGAACGCACATCAGACATTTTGCACGTGCCCCCTATCACCACCTTGCAACACTACCTTCAGACAGGAGCCAAGCATCGTTCTCTAAAACTATCATCAAGTACAACGACAAACTTCCCTCGGGCTTCACCGCTGCATCTAAACCATCGATGCCCCCTTGGTGTCTTATTAGCCCCACAGTACATCTCAGTGTACAAGGAATCAAGAAAAAAATCGGAGCTATCGTCACCTGTGCTGAAACAACTGTCTCTGCTTCTTCTACACGAGAGGTATGCGGAAAGTGTACATATTTATACTGATGGTTCCACAAACATCCAATGTTCGTCCGGTGCTGTGGTTGTCCCAGCAAGAGCTACTACCATCAGCTTCAGGACTGACCACCCAACGACATCGACATCTGCGGAACTAGCTGCTCTTCGCGCTGCACTTTGTTTCATCAATCGGCAACCACCTCGACAATGGTCAATATTCAGTGACTCTAAGGCAGCCCTACAATCTATGCTATCAGCTCTGCGTCGCGGGCCATACGAACAGCTCGTATTCGATATTAGGCACCTACTCCATACATCACATGAGAAAGGACACCACGTGGCATTTCAGTGGCTTCCAAGTCACTGCGGTGTCATAGGGAACGAAGACGCCGATAATGCCGCTCGGGCAGCTCTTGACGACACACAGGAAGAGGCCATACCACTCTCACGGTCCGACGCTGCCAGCAGACTTCGAGTGCTTGCCCAGGAGATTACGCTCTCTCTATGGTGCACACCCAGCGGTCAGACCAACCGGAGCAATCGTCACTACCACCCAGTGGCGTAGCCAGAAATTTTGTTCGGGGGGGGGGGGGGGGGGCTCAGGTTGCAGCGCAGCCTCCTCCTTATAGAATTTGTCGAGGGATCAAATGCATGAATAATAACTGCATTGCCAATTTCATTGTATATTAGATGCTGCAAAGGAATTATTGAACGCTATGCACTGTCCATTAAAATATGTATCTTTTCACAACAGAATATATTCGTATGCCCCAAAAGTTGTGGCAGAAATAACTGATATCAATGCTTCCGTGTTTTGTTTTTTTGTCTAAATAATAAGTAAAGAAAACATCACATGAACTTTAGAACTAGTGACCCTTTTCGCGGAGCATTTTGTTTTAGAGAAACGAGATGGCGCTCACGGCGGCGCGCCATACCTCTCCTCAGCGACCGCGCACGAATACGAAACCATTACCGATTCTACCCTGCTTCTGTGCGATCAGCTGTCGGAAATGCAACTGAGTTTTAGGTAACACACTGTGCTCCAATCATGCTAGATTGAATAATGTGGATTGAAGACGTGTGCAGTAGTTGGCTGCAAAAATAGTGACTGGCATGTTAAGGAATAGAATGAATCTGTGTGGCGAAGTTCGCGGACCGCTGCTGCAACTGTCCGAACGTGTTACCGGCACTTGGTGATGTACGGCTTTGCTAGAGGATACAGAAATTTGCTCATCCGCCAGCCTTGTATCACTAACCTTCAAAGAAAGGGCTTCATCCCCAGAACGTCGGCAACAGTGAGTACCACTCGTTAAACAATGACAAAAGGAGTAGCGCCGCTTCCTGTCATAGTAAGCTTATCTATAGCACACGTTATCTATACACATCTGTCCAAATGGCAGGAAAACTTACGCCCACTCTATCGCCGACGTATCAAGAATAAGTGAATGGACGCACACTTGAATATATGCGCACTGTATACACACAATAAATGACGGACTACACCTATGGCGCACCAATGGTCGAAGCTGAATGTTTCGTGACGGTCCACAAGAGTAAGCAAGTTACTAGCTGTAATATATATTTGCTACAAGGTATTACAATGTACAAAACAGCTACGTTTCAAGCCTTGTGCGCAGCAAGAACAAATCTATCGGATTCGGAACTGAGCACACCCGCGAGTGACTAGGCAGAAAATATCAGACAGTGACCGCACCGACGAACTTTACTGAGTCAGAAACGGGACAAGCCACTGCTTCAAAATATTTGCCGCATAAAGAACAAAGAGCAAAACACACTAATCCTGACTGAATTCATAATCGCAAAGCTTGGAATGCATATTTAGCCCCGCTTTTAGAAGAAGCACCATATAAACTGCCTGCGCCGTTTGGACATAGCTCAATCAGCTCCGAAAGCGCTTTTGCATGTTCTCTGAAGCTGTGATCAAAGCTTCGTGTCGTCCACCTAGTCACCGTCTACGATATCTCCGAAAACAGAGGTTTTCTAGGCCGCGCCGGCATCATACACTTCCATTGTAAACAAGGAGGCAACGGAGGCAGTTGAGGCAAGCAATGGACGCGTCACTACGTGATCAAATATGGCAGCGCCCACGGGATCGCCGTGAAAAGGGTCAATATCAGTTCGAAACCAGCAAAGCAGTGCATGCAGCTTATATGAAAAACGTAAAGGCCATGAAATGAATAAGTTGAGGACGAATACTTTGATGAATCTTTGTCGTTCAAGAACCTTGTTTACATTTTTCTATATATGCAACGGCCAGGAAGAAACCTCAATGGCGCTATCCCTCGTTGCAATCGATTGCGCAGGAGCAGCTGTAATTCGTCCTGTATTGTAATTACACCGAGCAATACTCGCAGCAGTGAGTAGAAATAAAAAGTAGGAGTTCTGCAAAGTATATATTAGAAATGCGAAGATACAACTCGCTAAAGGGCAATAAAAGAGTCGCTGGAAACAAAGTTCACTGCTTGTATACACAAAACCTCGCAGTAAGATATTTAAAAATACGTATGAGTCTCCAATAAATCTACGTATTTAAGCAAACGTGAGTGTATATAATGCGTCAAATACGACTAATAAACATGTTGCTCAGTCACAGATAGTAAACTTTGAGCACAGAAAGACAGATGATCCTGGCAAGAACATAGCTATGATCGCAGAAATCGTGATATGTACTTGGGCCATGCAGCGGTCGCGACAGTGCCATGTGGGTAGAATAATAGAGGAATAATGCATAAATCAGTACGAAAATGTGTAATTTAACTGCCTGCACACGCCAACAATTATTCTGCACCCAAAATTAAAGGAGGGTATTCCTTCGTTTCAAAAAAGAAATAAAAGCAGGTAGCTGAAAAGGAAAGAAAAGGACAAACGAAGCCCACAGATGATGCGGTAAGTTGAACTAACCAACATCTCAGTGTTTTTGGCGAATGCCGCGCGGGCCGGGCTTTCAATGAGCAATGTCGGTCAAAATTGGTTATTGGCATTCTCGTAATTTTTTTATTCGCGTGATAATCGTGATCATGATGCTAACTGCTAGAATAAACGGCGAAAAATTCTGCGGTTTTAATAGCTAATGAGCGGTCATACGTTTTCATAATTAAGAACTTATGGACCTGAAGAAACAGTGCTTTTTACTTGCATTGATTTTTGCTGCTTCGCTATCTAAAGGACAAACTTCTCTCGGCGTTAAAGTTGAGCGAAGCGCTCACGTTGATGCTGACGTCTCTGTGGGTGTATAGAAGCGCCAGCCTAACCATGCGTTCCACAGACATTGTAGAACGCAAGTAGTTTTTTAGTAAACTCTTGTTAAAAAAATATTCTCTCTGCGCTGGCAGTGGTCACTGGAAGGGTGACTAGAAGCTGCAGCAGTAATTACACATTTACATACAACCTGCTGTCGCATGCAGTGAGAGATGGGCATCTATTCTGGTGCTAAAACCTAAAACGCTCCCTTGATGTCGTTGGCACACTTGTTTAGGTACCTTGCAGAAACAGTAGGCTGTTCGATTCCAGCGATGTCCGTCGTTTCGTCAGGAAGTATGGAGAAGTAGCCTGCTTTTGAATCTAAGCTTTCTTTGATAATGTCACCACAAATTTCTATAATTTGGTTTTGTGCGTCTGGGCTTAAATACGAGGCAATACTGGGACAACTTTCCAAATGGTTCTTCAGGTATGTATCTCCATAATCAGCTCGCATGCGAAGAAGCACTCTGAAAATGCCTGTATTTTCAGCAGGGGCATTGCTTAAATCCATAGGGCCCTTGTCCCTGTGGCCACGGAGAGCCAGACCTTGTCGCCCGCAAAAAAAAAAAAACTCAATAATAGGCCGTTCACTTTCTTCTGTTTTCTCGTATTTTACTTTGCCTGCCCTGGTCCAGCTGATCTATCACATTGGTCACGCTTCCTGAAAGTTTTTGTAGAAAATTATCACTGCTAGCTGACAGTCACGGTGATATTTAGTATTTTCGTGTATGTGGGAGATTGCGAGCGAGCGCTTCCATTTATGGAACGGCTTGGACACGAGCGTTCCAGTGCGCGCATGTTGGCCCAAGTTTATAAGAACATTAACCCCATAAAGTTCTAGAATTGAAAATCTTTTAAAGCATGCCTTTGGAAATTTCAGCGCACCTTTCGCGTCAAAAGTTTATGAGAACTGTACACCCATAAAGTTTCGTAATTGAAATCCATGCGCTCCGTATATTCCGCGGCCGCTGCGAGATGCCGCAACGTGCCCGCACGCTATCGAAAAGCCCTTGAAAGTTCATGCTCGGATGGGGCTCTTTGCGTTACGTGACCCCAGGTGCCACTAAATCCACCCCAGGTGCCATGAATCCAGCCCGAGTTCGCAATGCTCGTGCCGAAATGTCTTTTCGAGCGTCAAAGGACATTGTACACAAAATCCAGAATGATTGCCGGCGTCGGTGGTAGTTTGGTCGGCGGTGCATGCCAGCACGAAAAAATTTCGGGGAGGGGCTGAAGCCCCATCAGCCCCTCCCCCCCCCCCCCTGGCTACGCGCCTGCTACCACCTTCCCTCTTTGATGCATCTCTGTATGCCATCTGGACTCCGCCGAAGAGAGGCCACTATGCTTTATCGCCTATGGCTAGGGGTGGCATTCACTAATTCTTATTCATTTCTGATTGGAATGGCCGACAACGCTCTTTGCGATGTCTGTCTTTGCGAGGAGACGCTGGAACACATTCTATGCGACTGTCCTGAATATAATGTTCAGAGACAGTCCCTGGCGTCCGTTCTAGTGCACCTTGACAACAGACCAATGTCAGATGAAGTGATTTTCACATGTCGTCGACAGAAGACATCGCAGCTGAAGGCGACAAAGGGACTACTTCGGTTTTTAAAAGCAACGGGCTTGGACAAGCGGCTGTGACAGTGATGTCAGGTACCACGCAAGAGTCACGGACTGTGACTGACGATGTGTGTGCTGTGCTGTGTGCTCTCTCTCTCTCTCTCTCACCTCCCCATCTTTCATTCCCCCTCATCCCGCTCCCATGTGTAGGGTAGCAAACCGGTTGTGCTGAACTGGTTAACCTCCCTGCCTTTCCTTCTCCACTCTTTCCTTTCTTCCTTCTGCCTTTTCACAAACGAATGCAGGGTTTAACAAATCGAAGACAAGCCAGAAGCATCACCGCGAACGCGTTCAGTTCTCTGTGAACGGGTGCGGCTTCTTAGAATTGTTACAACAGTTAGAACAAAGAACACTGAAATGTCTCTTCTGTGGCTATTTCGTCGTGGCTTCGACTATGTCTCCCCGACCGTGAAGTGCATCCACACGTCGGAAATTGTCCGTACAATTGCAGAATCTGCTTCCACACGGCTTCATATGCGGACTTCCGCCACAGGTTGCACAAGTGCACGAAAGAAAGTCAAAATTGAACAATAACGGGCACCAAAACATGAGAAACCGCACCCGAATGACGAAGCCAAGCTGACGCTGGAGCTGAAATTATGTGATATCGATGGCGAGTGGTCAGCCGTCGTTTCGTGTTCCGGTATCAGATGCGACGTTTCGGTTTCGCGTTCTGCGTTTCGCTTTCACGTTCAACGCTGGGTGTTGCCTAATTTTATTGCGATAGCAATTATATGGACGCTCCAAAGCAGATTTCTGCCGTCGCCGTCGCCGTGAGGTTCTGTATGACGTCAACGGCGATGAAATCGTCGCCACGCTCCGGACGCTGTATGTGCGAGTGAACGGGCGCGAGGGACGCGCGCTTTCACAGGAGCGAAGGCACGCCGCAGAGCAAACGCGCGTTCTTCGCCGTGCTCCCTGAAGGGCTGCAGAATTAAGCGTCTCTTTCCTCCTTTCCATATATAGGGAGCAAACGCAACTTTTTCCGTCGAGCAAAAGGCTGTGGGGGGATGGGAGGGAGGGAGGGAGGGGAGGCGACGTTTAGCTGCTGCACCAAATGCGTATTTATATAAAAAATCACAGCATATCCACGGGGTGAATGATGATGAGTGGGCGAAGCTCCGGAGGGAATCATCGGATCTCCCGCTTAAGGGGACGCTAGCACAAACGCGTTAGAA
Organism: Dermacentor silvarum; assembly: GCF_013339745.2. Lineage (NCBI taxonomy): Eukaryota > Metazoa > Arthropoda > Arachnida > Ixodida > Ixodidae > Dermacentor > Dermacentor silvarum. The sequence continues at coordinate 141,518,541 of NC_051160.1, read as the reverse complement.
ACGTGCAGTACTCTCTAGTAAGGGGGAGCGGCCACAGCGTCTTACGCAGCCATTTACACATGCCGGAACGTGCACCGCGTTTGCCGACGCCATCACATGACTGCTGAGAGAGTATACCCCCCGTATTCATAAACGCTCCTCGACTTGAACTTGACTTGCCACCGCCTTGGGCAGCGCGTTCGAAACGCGTTGAAGGTAAGGCGGAGAGGCCACAGCGTCTTACACCAGCTTCTTACACGGGCCGTAACGCGCTAGCGCACAAACGCGTTAGAAACGCGCTAGAAACGCGGCCTTTCGTTAATGTTGGGTATTTATTGCCATCGTGGTGCGTGTGTCCATGTCCGCTTCGTGGCGTAGTGGGTTAACGCCGCGCGCTCAGAAGCGAGTGGTCTCTGGTTCGATTCCGCGCTACGGACACAACTTCGGAATTTTTTTTCCTCATTTTTCTCAGACTGGTTACACACTACTACTACGACGACGGGGGACGGAACGGGTGCCGCTATAAGGAGCTTCGCCCCTAAAACGCCGACGGCGTCGACAACAGTTCTGCGCGTTGCTGGTGCTGCTGCATGTCCAAGTTTATACAGCTGATAAAACTACTATCCTTACTCCGTATAGCTAGCTCTCTACTAATTTGCTATCGCAATTGGTGCTTCGCCTTTCGGGTGAAACTGCGACAAATTTTTTATTTCTGTGCGTTTTTCCCCGCGGAAATTTTGTCCAATTTTTCGAACTGCGCCGAAAAAAAACGAAAAAAAAATTTCCTGGAATTTTCCCGTTTTTTTCCGCACTTCGCATCTCTAGCTGTGATAACCCTGTCATGAGCTGTGATAACCCTGTCATGATAACTCTCCTTACGTTCAAAAATTATGGGGTTTTACGCGCCAAAACCACGATCTGAATTATGCGGCACGCCAAACTAAGGGATTCCTGAATAATTTCGACCACCTGGGATTCCTTAGCGTGCACCTAAATCTCAGTACACGGGTGTTTTAGAATTTCGCCCCCACAGGGATACTAATGGTCCCGAACGCATTCCACGGACCATGGATGACTGCAATATAATTAAGAATTAAATTTGTCAGTGCAGCGCTATATCTCGCAGGTTGCCAGGATAATCGAGAAAAACACGAAAACGCGTCACGATATAGCTATCACAATGTGGAAAAAGCAAACATTATTTTATCTGTGACAAACATGTATCAACATTTAATTTAAGACGGCGGCAAGCTCACAGTATACTTTTCGAGCGCGTCGCGCAAACGTGACTTGCCCATACAAAGGGCATTTGGGGGTAACAATTCTCAGAAATAAGGCACTTTCGTGCGGTACTCACTTTTTTTTGTCCGTATCGACGAGGCAGGATCCGCTTTCAGAGTCAAAGAAGCGACGCCGCGTACTCCGAGGGTCAGCAAGGGTCCTTGGTTAACGCATCGAAGAAACAAAGTGGAGAGCACGCTTTACCAGTTTTCAAAGTCGAAAACAAAGGCGCGAACCGACTTACCCGAGCAACCGGCGCCGCTTCCCGCTGTGAAAGATGTGAAAGGGGGAAAGATTGGAAGGGCAGGTAGGGAGAGAGAACGGCAAAGGAAGGTTGAGCTCACGCGACCAACGCAACGCCCTCTGTCATGGCTTTCGTCACGTGATAGTTGGAGGGGTCGTGGGAGAGTTGTGAAGAGGAACAGGCGCTATGCACAGTGTTGCCAGGTCCAACGAGGCATCGTAGCCAGAAGAGAATTTGTAGCCCAAATGTAGCCAAACACAAAAAAGTGCTAAACATTTCGTAGTCAAATATAGCCATTTTTATTTGCAGTTTTATTTGTATATACGTTTTCACATTCGACTGCGGCAATCCGTTTTTGCACAACCCGTCGTAACAAAATGTACGTGCCGCCGTGACGGTCGGCCCTTGACACCAACAACAGCTACATCATGCTTGTACTGAACACATTTTGGTTGGGCCCGGAAGCTCTTAAATGCCAGCGAATCGCTGCAGAGGGCAAAATCGGTGTTTTTATTTTATGACGGATAGTACTAAGTTAATATTTTTAGTTGTTTAGAGTAATATTAACTACGGACGGTGCTTTTTAGCTGTCGTCAACGCAAAATAATGTTTAGCATCATCGATCTCTCACGTCATCCCTGCCTACGGCGTAGAAGTTCAGCTGTCCAGCGACTTCCTCACGGCTTTTTTTTATGAGCTATAACAGGTCTTTCGCGCTATGATATCTCGTGCTATTTGTCTCATCATCTTGTTTTCTCGTTTTTTTTTCAATTAGCTTGGCCCGGGTTAGCTGGTACATGCTCTATATACGGTCCATTTACATCAATCTGGCCGCCATCTTAGGTCTCTAGCACTGCAAGCACATGCGTTAAAATAAAGTGACAGACAACAGATGCCACTCGCTGTCGGAATCGGTGTAAGCGAAGCTTTAAAATATTACTGCACAAAATGGCACACCAGTGTAAAAAGCGGGCAGTCGTTTTCGGCGACGAGCACCTCCCGAACGTAACTCGCTCGAAATGGTAAAAGCCACGACGGCGCACAAAAAGCAAAGGTACACAACACATTGATAACAATGGTTATGCTGTGAAAACTGCTACTGTCAAAAAGAAAACCATGTTGATGTGCTAATAAAGCTTTAGAATAAGGGCCCCCAAAGTTTGGGGCCCCAAAGAGCTTTGCGGGTGTTAGCGTTGGGGCATGCAGGAGTGATAGATTTTAGAATAGGCGTTTTGCGTTTGCGGATAGCGTGTTGCGCTTGCAGCGTTACTACGGTGTCAAAGAAAAGCTGTTATAAATATTAAAATAAAATATACAATTTTTTACCATGAAGAGTAATTACCAAATAGAGTCTTTACGAAATTACCAAGAAGAGTAATATAGATTTTCGTGTTTTCTCGTTTAATTACAATTTAGAACTTATTCTATTAGCAGCAAGCAACTTGTTGTGCTTAGTTTTGAGTAACCAACTTTACGGACCTCCACCCAGCCAAGTCAACCCGTGTTAGGCCTACGAGCCATGAAATCGACAATTGAATTCGGAATCAGCAGGTGAGTGTCTAATGAATCAATCTTTATTACGCATGTTAGTTGAGAGAAAGCGATAACCGTAGTCACTTCTCTTAGCTTACGAACTTCACGCGTTACCAAGAATCGAGCCCAGTTTGGTGCTATAGGTTAGAGCCGTCGCTTCGATGGGTGCCGCCATGTTTGTTGACGAAAGCTTTCGGGGCTCCCGCTTAATCGATGAAATAGCGTGCCCGACGCAAAACTCAAACACTGTGTCTTGCGCATGCGCAGTGGCTTCGACGCAATTTCTTTGGGGCCGTGAAACGTTTGAGGGCCCTATTCTAAAACACTCTAATAATTGTTGGAGTTTTACGTACCAAAACCACGATATGACTGGGAGGCATGACGCAGTGGATTAATTTTGCACACCTTGGGCACTTTAACGTACACCTAAATCTGAGTACACGGGTGTTGCTGCATTTCGCGTTGATCGAAAGGCGACCGCGCTGGCGGGGAATCAAACCTGCGTCCTCGAGCCAGCAGCGCGACACTTCACAAGCTAAGCTAACACGGTGGCTGAAGTTCATGTGACGTGGTGATGTCATCGTGGCAAACATGTTTCGATATTATTTATTTATTTATTTATTTATCGTACCTTACAGGTCCATTAAAGGACATTGAGTAAGGGGGGTTACAATCAGAAAATACAATGAATGGAAAAAGCAGTAAAACAAATAACATAAGTACATATCAGGTGTGAAAGCAATGAACAAACGAATACAAGTAGAACTAAAATAAAATCCTGCCAAGACACTTATAAAGAGGTCCCGCAGTGCGAGAATAATAGAAACACTAACAGTGCAACAATGACACATCATTATACAGTAATTAGTCATACAGAGCGTGTAATTTTTCACGAAAAGCATCCCGGTTAGATAACATAGCGATATCATCGGGAAGGCTATTCCACAGGGTGATGGCACGTGGAAAAGCAGATGAATTAAACGCTTTAGTTTTGCCAAAAACGAGCTTAAAGCTAAATTTGTTATGAAGGCGGCTTGACGTGCGTTCAGGTGTGTGAAGTGGCAGAAAGTGTGACGTATCATTCTGAACATACCGATGGAACAGACATAACAAGGAGATAGTTCGGCGTATATCTAGTTCTTGGAGTGAGATATCTAGCTTTAATTGGGTTACGCTGGTATGACGGGCATAATTACGAGAAATAAACCGTGCAGCCCTGTTCTGAATACTTTCGAACATACTAATTAGATAACCTTGATGAGGAGACCATACAGACGAAGCAAATTCTAGTTGCGGACGAACAAACGAAAGGTAAGCTAATTTGCGCACATTGGGAGGCGAGTTGCGTAGATTCCTACGAAGGTATCCTAGTGTTTTGGATGCTTTAGAACAGATAGCAGATATATGCGTGCTACATGAGAGATCCGGTGTTAGATGAACACCGAGGTATTTATATGATGAAGCTTTGGTAACCACGCTACCATTTATGGAGTAAGAAAAGTCGGAGTTAATGCGCTTACGACTAAATGAGAGCACCTTGCATTTAGATGAGTTCATAGACATCTGCCAGGTGTCGCACCAGTTGCAAATTAGTTCAAGGTCATTTTGAAGGGAAAGGCGATCATCAAAATTGTTAATAGTACGGTAAATGATGCAGTCATCAGCGAATAGCCTAACAGATGAAGATAAACCGCAGGGTAAGTCATTTATGTATATTAAAAACAATAAAGGTCCGAGAACACTTCTCTGTGGTACACCGGATGTTGCGTTGCAAATGTTTGAAGAAAAGTTATTTACTACGGTAAACTGCTGACGAAAAGATAGAAAGTTACGCAGCCACGACATTGTTAAACAGTCTAAACGTAGTGCGGACAATTTCGAAAATAGGCGACAATGAGCAACCTTGTCGAAAGCTTTGGAAAAGTCTAAGAAAACGCAATCAGTCTGTTTGTTACAGTTCATGTTAAAATGAAGATCCGTTGTGAGTTCGAATAACTGTGAGTCGCATGAGTAACCCTTCCTAAAACCGTGTTGCTTAGAGAAAAAAAGTGGTTAGACTCAAGGTGTTCATAAATATGTGACGCTATAATATGCTCAAGCAGCTTGCAGCAAATACAGGTTAGTGATATTGGTCTATAGTTTCCCGGTGTGTGCTTGTCGCCAGTTTTGAATATCGGCACAACCTTAGCCACCTTCCAGTCATTAGGCAACTGTCCAGATGATAACGATTGCCTGAAAATGTCACATAGAATTTGACTGGAAATAGCAGAGGTATTTTTTAAACATCTTTGAATTAATACAGTCAATGCCTGATCAAGTAGAAATCTTAAGTCGATCAATTAAATTGGCAATGCCCTTCTGAGTGATCTCGATTGGTGTCATGAATGCAGAGATTTGATCAGGTACAAGAGGTACATTAGAAGAATCCTCAGTGGTAAACACAGAGGAAAAAAACTCATTGAATACGGTTGGACATTGTTCTTCGGGAACGGGAGTGTCTCCTTCGTGTAAAGTGATGTTTCTGGTAGAGTTACCAGGTGCAATGGCTGCCCAGAACGTTTTCGGGTTATATTTGATAAGAGAGGGCAAATCCTGAGAAAAATATTTATTCTTTGCAGTGCATAAGGCTTTACAGTAGGTGCGCAAGCAATCCGTGTACGCATTCCAAGACAGGGCATCTTTATTGCACTTAGCCTTATTGTACAAACGCTTCTTTTTGTTTCTTAGTGTTCGGAGCTGCTTACTGAACCATGGGTTTCTGTTGTCGTTTTTTATGACAACTAAAGGAACGAAATTCGCGACGAGTTCTAAAATTTTACGTTTGAAAAGAGCCCAGTTATCGTCTACAGTCCGTGAATTAAACGATGGTCGAAATATAAGATTTAAAAAATTCTCAAGTTCCTTATTTATGCTGCTGTAGTCAGCTTTATTATAGTCGCGAATGGTTTTAATAGTGTTAGAGCTAAAAGGTGAGGGAACAGCAATTTTGAATTGCAGTAGCCTGTGATCACTAAAACCATCAATACACGTTACCGGTCCTGTAGTCTCAGGTGCATTTGTTAGTACTAAGTCGAGGAGATTAGTTCCACGGGTAGGCTGGTCAACGACTTGCGATAAATGAATTAGCAGAATGGGTATCTGCATCCGTGACGTTACGGGCGAAAGATCAAAAAGTAAAAGCACCAGAACCCACCTTTGGCTAGGAGTCTTGCTCTCATTCCTTTTTATACGTTCTCGCATACTTGGCCTTCCCCATGCTTTGATTCTCCTCTCTGAGGAGGATCCGATCTTACGCCCAACCTTTCGAAATGAATCTCAAACGTAAGCACTAACAAAAATTCATCTAGCAGGAGAAGGAACATGGCAGTAAAGCTTCGCGCGAGAAACATGGTGTAGGTCGAAAGCTATGCCCGGCGCGATACTTCACCCAGAAGACAGCCACGAACACAGTGGAGCGTGTCATCCACCCGTGCTTCCCTTCTTCCATGTCGGCGCCGCGATCGCCCGATGGCCCCTACCCTATGTTAATGCTCTCCCTTCCTCAGCATATTACAGTGTACTGTGAAAAACCAGCTAATCCCAGGTTCGTCCCAATGCCCGGGGATCGGGTGCATAACGGTCAAGCGGGGTGTAAGTTTAGGTGCATCAAATATCAAACCCACCGGCTCAGACAACGACGCAGACAGGGAAGGGGAGTGGAGGTCATTTCGCGCACGCACACACGCACAACCACGCCGGCCGGCTCAGCCAGCTAAAACATAACCTTCGAGATTTGCTTCTGCCCGATCAAAGCCACCTCTGGAGCGTGGATTAGGGCGCCACTTATACCACAAAGAAAGCCAAGTCGCAGATTTTCAGCAGCCCAAATATAGCCACATAGCCAACTCGTCCAAGTCGACGCCAAAAATATCTTCCTGTAGCCCAATTTGGCTATATATAGCCAAACCTGGCAACACTGGAGCATGCAGCCAAGGCCGCCGGGCATGGGGGGAGGTAGAAAATTCCAATCTCACCCTCCTTTCATGTCTGCCAGTCGCGGCGTCGTTAGCCTTTCGTTAGCACAGAGAAAGGAAACTCCGGAAACGCGCTCAAGTAAAGTGCCCGCACTGAAATGCTCAATGCTTGCAGCGTTAGCTCCGGATACTAACACCGATTTAGATGACTTTTTTGCATTTAAAATAAAATATAAAATCAAGTATGGACTGGAAGCAGATGTTGATTTAATGTCGGCGCTGTCTTTCGAAAGAGTCTCGAAAATTGGAAAGTATCAGGTTAACAACTCTGCAACATAGCCATACTAAACGATATCGCAATTGTGTAATGTGCACCTATTAACACATCCAAAGCAGACAAAATAGATTCAGCATACGCGGCTGGGAAAGATACCGCTAATTATCGAAGGTGAGTTTTTTGCAAAGCCCTTGTAAACGTTGAGATAAGCGCACGTGGACTGCAAACTTACTTCTAAAGCAAATTTGGCAGCCTTAACGCCCCAATCTAGGTAGACGCTGGCATAATACCCAAATAATTGTGCAAAACGAACGCGTCTAGATGAAATGCCGTGATATGCTGCTCGGCCCCCAAAGTGCACATCATTATTTATAGCGCCATTTTTAGCTATAGCTTTTGAGCGTATATAAGTATTTAATTTGAAAGAGCGATGAAATCAACGATTCAGTCTCACAACTTCGGAGTACACGACGGTGAAAAGCATTATAAGGAATTGATGAACTTGCAATGATATAGTTTTTTACTACTTGACTGAACAGCTGACAGCGGAATTGTGATGCAGCTCAATGTGCAGATTTCGGTAGGAGCGAAAAACTGTCAAATAACGCGCTGGCGTGGAGGTTGAACTACCATCGTGCGAAAAATGCCGATTGTGACAGCCTGCTGAAAACCGCACAGGTAAAAACCCGAGCGATCTTCTGCCACAAAAATATGTCAGCGGACTCACCTATTCATCTATCTGAAACTAACGTTCACACTAAATTTGCGCAGCTGCTCAGCGTAGGCACACGTTTTTCTGTTCCCCGCCACGGTAGCTAAGTGGCTATAGCATCGCGATGCTGATGCTCGAGATCGCGGGTACGATAGGATTGAAACGCAACAACGATCGTGTACTTTAAAGTGTATCTTAAAGATCCGAGGTGGTGAGAATTAATCCGGAGTCTCCACCTACGGTGTGCTTCATAGTTTAGGCACGTACAACCGTTGGATTTATTTTTAACTTTTTTCTGTTTTCTCAATTAACGTGGTTAAATGCCTTAGGTCTTGCATGTATGCTGCCTTCAATCTAGCAAATTTTTTACGTTTGCTTCATGTTTTTTTTTCTTCGTGAAATAGGTATAGACGCAACGACTGGACGTTCAGCGCAACGACACATGTGCAGCTAATGGAAATGTACACCTTACAGGATGGTAAAATGACAGACCAAAGGAAAGGCAGTGCATGTACATGTTTTTAAGTACAGGCTTTGTGGCCAGTATAGGTGCTAGATACCTAACAACCATATAAAGCAGCGGAAAGAAGTGAAATGCGTATTTTATAGATATATCTGGAAAGGATCAGCACAGTTATCTTCGAGATGTTTTTACAAAACGTTTTCTAGCCGTCTTAGCAAGATGATAGCTTAAGACAGCTTAACAAGACACCTTCATGGCGTCCGTCGCAAGACGTCTTCAAGACGTACATATAAAGACGTTCTGTAGCCGTCTTGAATAGTTGTAGACGTTCTAGTTCATTTTGGCTGGTCCAAGACAGCTAGAAAACGTCTTGTGTTCAGTGGGCTATGAGGTATACTATTTGGTCGTAAGTTGAAGCTAGAAATTATATTAGTAGTTAAAATATAGTAGCCAGTATTGAAACTACACATGCATTCAAGGCTGAGCCACTGCATGAGAACACGGTGGTCACTTGAGTTCGCATTCCGTGTATCTTTACCAAAACGCCCAGCTGCATAGTTGGTGTGTACAGTGAGCAATTAACATTATGGTGACTGCAGCACAGCAATGGTTTAGTGGCATAGCGTCGACCTCCTATAGAGGAGGTACTAAGTTAAACATCTGGAACTACCATGAATGTAGCAATAAACCCTTATCCCTTGGCTTCCCACAGCTGTAGTGCACTTGACCACTGTAGCAGTCAGGCGTGATGTGTACTGGAGGGTGCCAGGAATTGCGAGATCTAGACGGGCTGCAATGGGAAGTCCATTGGGTCAGGTGATACCGCAAATGCCTCCGAATATTTATTTATTTTACTATATAAACCCTTACAGAATGAGGAGCATTTCAAGAGTCAAGTTGTTACATAAAAAAAAACTATCTCAAAGAAGCGATCAGTTTCTATTGTTTTGTGAGTTAAACAAGTTGCGTGTATTTGACATTGCTTGCTAACTCTTACTTATCTAGCTCCCCGATACAATAAACATAGTGATTGTAGTATTTATATTAAGTACAAGTGCATATGATTGATCTGGTCGGCAACCGGGAAGGCGACGGCGACCGGGAAGGTCTTCGGGGTCTCCACTGCGTTGCGGCGAAGTAGTCAGCCTTATCACGTGGTCGTTCATTTTGCTGTGGGCGCGGCGCGTTGACGGGGAATCATCGTAGTTCCAATAGGTGACCCGTAAAAGAGCAATGAATTCTGGGATGCGCCGTCTGCTCGCTGTTTCCGGTTCGAGGAAGCGCAGCCTCCGCCACCGCTTCGCCGTTTTAGCCTATTGATGCGCTTGCAGTCCGGCTTTGTCATACTCGAAGATTTCCGGTTGCAGTCGCCTAGCAAAACCATGGTCGGCTGTTCAGCCGTTGGCTGCTCAAATACAAGCGTTAAAGGTAAACTCAGGTAAGTTCGTTCTGCCTTGCAGCATCCCTTGCTGAGTCAGCTGGGCCGGTATTTTGTAGCGATGCCTTTCCGATGCTAATGCCTTTTCATGCTTTTCGCGCTTGATCAGTGGTCAGAGCGACGGTCCGCTCACGTTATCAACGGAATCAGCCGGCCGTGAGCGGTGGATGACAAGCACAGAATAAAGCATAACGCATCGCTACAAAATACCGGCCCTGTGCGCAAACATCAGAGGCATGGCTGCCACTTCCAAAACTGAACGATCAGTGAACAAAAAGAAAATGAACGTACAGTGCCACTTATCAGGCGGCGATGAGCTGTGTAAGGGCCGACACGGAATGATTCCCCAAGATTTCTCTAACATTGACTCAAGCAACAATAACCATTCCAGTACTCGCATGCACATATAGAGGTATTACGAAACATGGTTTTACGGTGGAAACTTAAACGGGACACAGCGAGATACATTCATAATACTCGTAACCAACTAGCCCACCTTAGTTCCTTGAACACAGATAGAGGTAATGCGCAGCCGTAATGTATGTTGGCGAAAAAGCGAAAACTTCTCACTATATGTACCACTTCAATTGAGCCTCAAATTTCGACCAAGAAATGCCGTTGACAGCGCGCAGTTTTCAAACATTTTCAGCATTTCATTTTCTAATTACGCTATACCTGCGCCGTTGCTGACGATATCGGTTGCAGCGACGATCACAGGGCAGTATTTACCAGGCGAGCTGCTATAGCCATCGCCTCAGCACCCGATTTTCTAAGTAATGCTTCTGTACGCTTGATAAATTATAGGATAAAAATAGCTTTTTCATCTGTATCACTGACCCAGGCAGAGCAGTCAGTGACAGTGCGTCCAACCAGCGGCAAATGTCGTAGAGCTAAACCTGGCAGAAAAAAAAGACCGCCGAAACGAGAACCATAGTTCGTTTATGAATAAAAGCGTATCCTTGCCTTTGTAGGCTCGTCATCGTGGCGCCCAGAGTGAACTGAAACCTAGAAATCAGCTGCATGAATGGTACGACATTGCTGGTCGACAAAGCGGACGGAACGCTTCGCACGACTGACAGTTAAAACCGCGTAGAAAAACACGTGCGCCGGGTATGCCGCCGATGCCGCCGTGTCGTCCGTCGAACCGGAAGCTGCCAGCAGACGGCGCGCCCCACAATTCCCTGCGATTGCTCGTTTTACGGGTCACCTATTAGGTATGGGCATCGGCGGTAGACGTGGCCTGCTCTTCCGGAGTGATACCAAAGAGGGCGGTGGTGACGAGTGCGCCATACATATGCCTTCTTTGGGTAATTGTGCTGGGCGGGCGAGCTGGCGGTGGACGACGGAATTGCGGCGTGGGCCCTGGCGAGGGCGCGGCGGGGGAACTTGACGGCGGCTGCGTAACTCATTGCTTCAGGCTGAGGTGTTTTCGGGGTTCCTAGCGACGGTTGAATTTCTTCCCGTGCGACATCAGCAATCGATGCAATCTTGGGCTGCGACGCTGGAAACATTCTTCGCAGTTCTGCGCGCACAACTGCTCTAATCAGCTCCAGCGGGTCGTTGGAGCAGAGGGCTTGAATTTCGGCGCACTCTGACATCGAGCGGCGATTGTGTTGTCTACTTCGCATTCTAGCGTATTCTCAATGGGTGTAGCCTCTGAGAAATTCTGCTACGGTGTTTGGCGGGTTGCACATCAGTCTGGGAAAGAGCTCTTGTGTTACACCACACATAAGGAAACGAACTTTCATCTCTTCGGGCATGTCGGGGTCGGCGTGGCGGAACAGGCGAGTCATCTCCTCGGTGAAATCGCGATGTTCTTGTTTGGTAGCGGCACGCGCATTTCTAGCAGAGCTGGGGCTCTGCTAGAAACGCTTTGCGCACGGCGCTCGTGAAGGTCTGTAGGAAACCGCTGCAAAACAGGTCCCACGTTGTTAAGGTGGTTTGTCGATTCTTGAACCACGTCCTGGTAGCCTCTTCCAATGAGGAAAAGACACGGTGCAGCTTGTCACTGTTCCAGTTATTAAATGTAACGACCCTTTCATATGTCTCTAGCAAGCTTTCAGGGTCCTCAAATGGTGATCCGCGGAACGTCGGTGGTTCCCTAGGATGCTGCAGCACGATCAGTGTAGGCGGCACTGGGTCTGTCAGCGTTACTGCTGTCGTGGCCGTACACTTCCTGGTCTTGTTGGGAAGAAGTCCGTACTCCGAGGGCTGGTTTCGTAGCCTGAGGCTAACTCGATGACCCGGGACGACGCTGGTGTTGTCTTCGCGGTTGAGACTTGCATCACGGCTTTGCGGGGAGGGGGGGGGGGGGTCGGGTACATGAAAGCAAAGCACCTCCACTAGATGTTACGCTGTTGTGACAGTGAAGAATGCAGTACAGCAAAACTATAAATCACGAAGCTAACTTCTTATTGGGCGACCCTGTGCCCACAAGCGTAACTGACACTTATGCACAACGATAAAAGAACGGTGATTGTCGAAATATGATCAGCGGGTCAAGCCCATGATGACTCATCGAAGGCTCTAGCGTAATCGCTGGTGCCCGCGCACCTCCCAGAAAGTACTAAACAATTCGCGTCGCGCATACAATCAGGTTACACAAGGTTCCGTGGCAACAAAAAACGGGTAGAACCATCGATAACATTGCAGAAACTTCTGATACATGCAGGCTCGTCCTGCGCCGAGCGATAAGGTCTAATATCTGTTAGGCGGTGAATAGCGGAGAGGCGACCGGAGAAATATAAAAAGCACACGTGTCAATACGCACTCTTTCTCTACCCGAGCAGTGTTTGCGCAAAAGGCGCCTCTCAGACTCGGGAGTAAAAAAAAAAAAAAAAAACGCAATGCTTTTTTTTTGCACAACTTTACTCTCTGAAGCAATAGGAGAGAGCTCGAGGTGACGGCGTCGGCCAGGCGGCTTACGCGAGACCACGTTAATGTTTACATGAGAGTTTTTGTCGGAGAGGCGCGACCACGGCACGTGAGATCAAGTGAAGAAAGGGCGGCCAGCCCTTGGTCGGCATGACTTTGGTTACACCTCTGCGCAAAAATAAAACAAAATACCTTTAAGACAGGTTATTCTTGGCGCCTATTACAATTGTAAAAATGATTTACGAGTGCACGTACAATAAGAATGCAGGGCACTGAATTCTTCGTACCGCATTGCGCGCTTGTGACAGCTAGCTCGGCTTTCATTTTGTTTACGCAAGCAGAAAAATGGACGACGGGAAAAAACGGCGACACGTGCAGAGAGAGAGAGAGAGAGCAGATGACGCTGAACACCGCCTTTTGGCCGAGTACAGTTGCATATTCTCAATCCCAAAATAAGGTCAGCTGCAAGAAATATGACGTCACCCCGTTTTTTAGTCTGTATAGATACAATGTTCTTCAAAGCATTTGTGGGCGTTTGTGGATACGACACAAGAGTTTTTTCCGAGGAAGCGAGAATCGTTCAGTGATCCGTGTCTCATGTGCAACTTAGTAAAGTGAGTATTGCAGCGTGAAACTGTTTCCGGCGTTTGCATTAGGCCTGTAATGGTGGTGGTTTAAGGCATAGAATTTCATTCAGTGAGGGAGCTATGCCCAATGTCTATGGGAGCTGCAAGGGGGGTGGTTCTGCCAGCATGATGAGCACTACATGCATTTGCCTAAACTTCGTCCTTATGGCTTCAAACGCGGCTTTGTGACTTTCTAAACTCATCATTTTCAACAATGTACTATGCAATGAATAATTAAATAAGTAGGATTAAATTTTTTCTATAGCTTGATACGAACAGGGGACCTCTAGCACACACGCCTGATATTGAAACGATTACGCCATGAACGCAGGCATCGACAAGTGCCTATAGAACGCCATTATGGATTTCTCGCGGGCAAGCCAGCGCGTTTGGGCGCTTGGCACGTTTGAATTTGGCCACTCCAACAGGTTGAACCACTGCAATTAGTAGCGATTGTGCGTTTTCGCAGTCTTGTGCACTTAGAAAAGTACAGCTTGCTCTGATATTTAGGACAATGAAGGCAGATAACCTGTAATAAACAAAGCCACAAGAATGTCTCGATTCACGAGCATGAAGATCAGACAAAACCATGCACTACCTATCCAGTCCTGGGGCCGTATTCTGTAACGCTTCGGTTTTCGAAGGATTCGGTTTGGCGGTGGCGTCACATTGGGACGGTCCGTTGACGCAATGAAAACAAGTTTAAGGACAGAGGCCAATCGGCGCGAAGTTTTTTTTTTTGGCAGTGAACGTCACAGACCGAGTAAAAATATAGCAATTTACGAGCGCTTCTTGGTAAATAAAAATAATTTGTTCATGGTATTGATGAGGTTTGTATTTTTCATTACGAAACGTGTGTGAGTTTAACTGGCGGTGAGTTACTTAACGAATTTTGTTTACTTCGGTTGACCCATTTATGCCGCTATGTGGGACGTCGTACGCTAACTTCGCGTTGCGGCCCCAATACACACTCAAGTTCCTCGCACAGTCGGAGCGCTGTCGATCTCTTTAGAGACTCTGAATTGTCGCCTGAATTCCTCGTCTGTCATCTCAAAGGCGTCTTGTCGACGTCGAGGTCGTCGCTGTCTATCACGGAGGCTGGCTAAAAGCACGATAACAGGCGCCACAGGCACCGCACGCACCGTCATTTTGCTCCGAGTGCCGTGATCTCGCCCGTGCACACGGCACGCACAGGCTCTGCACACGGCACACCGCGCTTCGGATCAGACCGAAGCAGCGCGCGCGGCTTCGCTTCGTAGCAGACGACAAATTCGGTTTCCGCGTGATTGACATGTGCGTGACGTCATCAAAAAATGCGTTCGCGCCCTGAGGCGATGGCGTCACCCAGGCGGCGGCCAATCGCTCCACGCAAACCGAATTCTTCGAAAACCGAAGCGTTACAGAATACGGCCGCTGTACTGTGTATCCATCCATGTACTACCATGCCACCATTTCCATGGTGGCTGACCAACTCTAGAGCCAGTGTCCTCTCTAGTAATTGTTGTAGGAAACTGTACGGTTTAAGGAACTTGTTTGCTTTCACGACGTAAAGAATGTATGATGCTTCCTGAAGCATGTCAAGGGAAGCATGTACTAGTACACCTCAGCACTTTTCCAATGATATCTAGCGAGCGTACACCGCACGGTATGTCAGTGCCGTACAAAGACGAAAAGCAGCGAGGTCGGTGATAGCATACGCAAGAAAACACTCTCTAGTGCGAGCCCCGTCGGCGATGTTCGCGTTATTGGCGCTGTCCTGCTTGCGAAAAGCCGGTGTGAGAATATGCCTACCCTAAGGTGTCTCATCTGCAATGCACTTTCCATTTCTTCCTCCTGTTACTGGAATCCAAGCGTGCGCCAACGAATCTAGAACAAGAAACCAAATTTATGAGCATGTCAGAGGTAGTGTCAAAGAAATCAGTTTCCCCATAAGGGCGAAGCAGTGAATGCGATAGCAACAGGCTAGAATATATTGAACGAAGTGTAAGACTCGTAGCTGTAGTGGCAGTATGATTTAAGTAAGCGTAAGCTAAGTGAAAACGAGCTGTTGTGCTAGGGGTCCTTTGTTCGAACCCTGCCATCGGACAATTTCTTTAATGTTTATTGATTAAAGCGAACATGTTTCTTAGCGAATTTACCACCACTTTTCCGTATCGAGTATGTATCAACCATCTTTCCTGAGCCGATACCGGAGGTAGTGGACAGCCGCGCCAATAAAGTTACATGATTTTCAGATTTCAGCGTTGGCATTGTTTCGCACTTTGAATATTTATGCCTGAGAGGATTTGAGAGAAGAGGCATGCGCCGTAGATGCTGTTTTTCATGAATTTTGTTTGTGGACTGCCATTCTCAAAATTCTCAGGAATAATTTTGTCAAAAATGTAAGACCAGGTATGAGCGACCTTAGTGATAGAATGGTGGGGCATATAACCTGCATATACCGCATGTCATACAGCATGGCATGGCATATATTTACCTAAATATATACGAAACGTCACGGCGACGCCGAAGGCAAAAAGTCGCTCGGAGTGTCTATATAATTCTTATCGCTATATAAAAAGAAGGAGCCGCAATGATTGCAAATACATCTAGCTAGCCTGGCTATTTCTGGCGGTGGGCGATGGGGCCTCGCGGATAACAAAGGCCAGGTGTGCGAACTCCTGAAGCGAATGGCACAGCAGACGGTATTGGAATATTTTTTTTCGGGTTCGCGCATGATGCAAGGTACATTTCTATGCTGTCGCTGATCTCACTGAGCTCGCGCAATATTCAGGACAAGCATCAAGCTTCTCCTGCACAATAATTTAATTTTCCGTTACATTAACTAGTGCCATCTTGTCTGAGGCATTATGAATGTTACTAACATGGTTACATTGCACAGTGTACAAAAAAGGCTGTCCGTAGTACTTTTCACATTGCGCACGACACCCACACGCTCTTTTTTTTAAAGTTATACTTACTTCCTATGCCTAATACTTATGAATCAACACTAATTCCATGGTATCACGGTGTAAGAAATACTTCAGGTGTTGACACTCCACCCAACGGCGCGGACACATCGTGTTCCCTGTAGCCATGCCCCATCGGCCCCTGAGCCGCAGCGCCCTCTCACGCAGCTGCGGCTTACGCATGTGCCACAGCTGCACCGTCACGGCCGCCTGGATAGGCGCGCGCGGCGGGTGATGCAGAGAAAGCTAAAGTCCCTATATAAGAAAAGTACCGCCATCCTTTGATAAACGCCGCTTCTCTCTCTCTCCCGTATCTCCGATTGGACGATGATAGCGCGCGCTTTGACTTCGTTACATTTTGTGTTTGTTTTTTCGCCTCAGAGCCATGTTGAAAGTCCTCTGCGCAGCCGCAGTTGCCGGCGGCGCGCGCCCGGCCTGAAAGTTTCAACGTGGACTTTCTAGGGCCGCCACCGTCGACTTGCTTTCGCAAGCAAAAAAATAAAGAAAGAAGCAGGCGCTTTAGTAGAGGAGACGACGGAGGAAAGAGTAGATGGCGGTACTTTTCTTATATAGGGAGTTTAGCTCCTCTCCTAAAGCGCGTGCTTCTTTCTTTATTTCTTGCTTGCAAAAGCAAGTCGACGGTGGCGGCCATAGAAAGTCCACGTTGAAACTTTCAGGCCGGGCGCGCACCGCCGCCGGCAACTGCGGCTGCGCAGAGGACTTTCAACATGGCTCTGAGGCGGAAAAAAAACAAAATATGAAGAAGTGAAAGCGCACGCTATCATCGTCCTATCGGAGATACCGGAGAGAGCGAAGCGGCGTTGATCAAAAGATGGCGGTACTTTTCTTATATAGGGACTTTAGTCTAAGGGCCCTCTATATAAAAAGTAGCGACACGCTTTAAAGAATGCCGCCTCCTCCTCGCATGCCCTGTCAGAGGCGGCTGCCGCGTCGGTATTGGCCTAATGGCATCACGTGGGCCGCCGCGCCCTGGCTGCGTTTGTTTACGATCGCGCTCTATCGCCATTTTCACCCGAGAAGCGTCTACCGACTGCCGAGGAATACAACGATAGCGGTGAACACAGTTGGCGATCGTCGAAATCTGATCAGCGGCGAAACGCGTCGGCTTTTATACATGAGTCATCGAAGGTTCGACAGTAATCCCTGGTGCCCGCGTGTCTTCCAGAAAGTACTACACAATTCACGTCGCTCATACAATCAGATTACATAAGCGTCGGTTACAACAGACTACGGATAGACGCATCGATAACGTTCGAAAAACTTCCGATACATGCAGCGCGTCCTGCGCCGAGCGATTACGTTTAACATTTGTTAGCCGGTTAAAAGCGGTCAACGGTGAAAGATAAACATGTGCACGTGTCTCAAGCGGTGTAGGCGGCGCCACAGTCGAGAAAGGAGCGCGAAAGAGAGGAGAAACGAGGAAGAGGGTAGGCGGGGGAGGAGAGTGTCGCTACTTTTTATATAGAGGGGTTTTAGTTTAGTCTAAGGTCCCTGTATGTTCCAAAGGTAGCGCAAACCATTGTTCAAATAAGAAAGGAGAATTTCCTCCCCGCCCTCTACCCCTCTCCTGACTTCTTCGGCGTTTCCCGCTCTCCCATTGGACGAGGCTGGACACGTGACGAATAGCCCGCGCGGCTTTCGTTATCGCGGGAAAACCGCGCCATTAGTGAGCGTAGAAACACCGGGACACATGTGCGCTGTGCGTGAGCGTAGGCTTTTTACGTTTATAAAGACGCGCTCGGCTGCAGCACGATGCCGACTTGCTGTGCTGTTGGATGTTCGAATAGCATTGCCAAGGGGGGCAAGCTTTTTTGCGGTTCCTCGTGGCAAACGAAACCTCAAACGGCTGAGCGATATGGCTCCACCGTATCGGGAGAAATTTGACTGCCACCTTGGGGAGGTCATTACTGAGGGAGGTTCTGATCGCTGTTCTCACCTTGTTAGTGATGAACGCGGGAAGGTGGGTGCGTTCGCGAGTTCACCATCAGCCAACGACTGATTAAAAAAATAGTCCCGGTTTATGCTCTGCGGCGAACACAAGGGCGCAATTTGGCAATGTGAATACCAGCATGACTTCTCATAAAATGATCATAATGGAAGACTCGCCAATTAAAGAGCAAAACGCAGAAAGCGTGCACACACACGGGAACTCAGAGAGAAAGAAAAGCGCGCGTATGCATTAAAAAAAAAAACACGTTGAGGGTATTTAGCACATAAATGCCTCCGCCGTTTTGTGTGCGCACAGTTTGATGTAGCTCTTTGTTTTCGTAAATGCGTCAGGTAAACAGAACATCATCCGATTCCGAGAAACACTGAGCAGTAGTAAAGACTGCTTAGGATTGCGTTACACTTGTTCTACCTTTCGTTTTCCTCGTCTGGGCGATACAGATTCTATGATTAATTAAAGGTACTACATATCTTACGTAGATATTTTAAGTATGAACAGCATTGTGAAAATGCGCCCAGAACAGTCGCGTTTCAAGCAAGCGCTTCAACGCGCTGCATGCGATACGATATGAAGCGGGCGATAGCGGTCGCGCGCTTCGCTCACTAATGGCGGCCGAGAAGGAAGCGCGAGGAGGAAACGGCGCGGAGAGGAGGAGCTTGCGCTACATTTGAAAAATACAGGAACCATAGTTTGGTCGCCACTCCCGTGGTCTCTAAAATTTTGCACTCGACTGTATGTACATCCGTACTACTTCCCTAAGCTTCACTTATAATCAGTTGGCATATTTAGTGATATATAGATCTGTACTACCCTCTAGGCATGTCTAAGGGGCCTTGTCTGGAAGTTAATAAATGCTTAGTTGCTAATATGCAACTTTATCACGTCTTATTTTTTGCTTCCGTGTACCGTGTGCACTGCAAGTCGACTGGCTTGTTTCTATACTGTGCAGTGGTGACGCTCAGTCTAGCTTAAAGCATGTGTTAAAACACCGTTTAAAGCGCGCTTTGTGGCTTGGCGTTGCATGAGCGTTTGGTACATTGTCCTTAGACCTAGCTTTCTATAGCAACGATTTTCGCCAGCATGTTTTCATAGACAGGCAACAGCAAAAAAAAAAAAAAAAAAAAAAAGATAAGGAAAAGAATAGAGCGCTTAGGTCATGCAACTGCAACGAGCGCTGCCTTCATTGTTATGTAATGCAAATTCGCCTTTCTACAGATGGCAAACAAGAATTAGTCACGCTAGGAACACATTTGGTTGATACGTGTCCTTCTTTCTTATTAATGCCTACCAAGAGCTTTTAGCAAAATAAAAATGGCGATGCTAGCACATCGTCACGCGCCAGCACATTTAGACAGTAAAGCGGGCAGTGATAGAAACGCCGTGGAAAGCGCGCGAGATGAGCAGATGTCCTCTTGCGTGCTTTCTTTTTTGGGGCGTTTTGTTTTCTTTCTTTTTTTTTTGACGAGGCGGTGTTTTGCTGCAGCCTACGTAGCCACAGTTTTGTGCAGGTGACTATAAAAATAATTACCTGGTGTTATCACTTCGTTGTGCAATGACACGGTACTTAAAGATAAGCTTTTTATAGGATATGCTGGAAGGAAGGAAGGAAGCAAGAGAAAGGCAGAAGGCAGGGAGATTAACCAGAATAACATCCGGTTGGCTACCCTACACCAGGGGAATGGGAAGAGGGAACACAAAGATGACAGGGATAGAGAGGAGGGAAGGAAAGAATGGAAATGAGCGGTTAGTTCGCTGACGCGTGTGTTAGTGAACTAATAGTCACAGACGTTGACACAAGCCCGTCGTCCTCAAGAAGCACGAACGTGCCTTCACCGCTTTATGGGCCGACGAGCGATGGGGGCGGTGTTCCAGCAGCACCTGCACGGAAAGCGTCCGATTGTCCAGATTTTTTAGCGCGTTAGCAAGTTCTTGTCTTTCTTGGGCATATCGTGGACAGTGGCACTGCAGGTGGTCTATAGTTTCGTCGGTATGCTGGAATATTTGGAATATTTCGTCGGATATGCTGGAATATTTTAGAATACGCACACGCGAATAAAGTTCGGCTGATACGCTTAAGTCTGCTTACGTGAGCGAATGCGAAAGCATTATAGTCCCTTTGGTGAAATCTTTTTTTTTTCCGCGCGTTCCTTGTCCGCGCATGCTCTCGCCTGAGTTCTAATGCGCCTCGGTAAGGCCAAATCAAAACGTGCCAAGCGTCTCAATGCGCTCGCTCGGCCGCGAGAAGTTCAGGATTCGAAGGAGCGCTCAGCGACGCTCTATTGGACATTAATGCTTTTTATTTTATACACTCACTTTATACACTCATGACGTGGCGCCACGTCCTCCCCATCGGCTGCACCTTCACGTGTGCAATGACGTACGCACCAGTTTTGGTACGTGCTTCAAGTTTTGTGCATGAAGAAAGTCAATGTACAGAAGCTGCACATAGTTTTCGCAGCCTTTGTGTGGGGCTCTTCCCGGGGGTGAACAAGCCGGACCAATTTGTTTCGCTTTGTGCGAGAGAGATGTCTGGGACTAGCCCATTTGTTCCTTCGACAGATGGTGTCTAGGTTCCTTTTTCTCCGAGATCAAAGGGATCCCTTTTTGCGAATTGTGGTGCAAGTAAGGCTAAGTGGAGTTCTACCTGATTTTGTTGTGCCGCCGAATGATGCAAGATATCCAAGTGTTCGCGGTTGCTTACGTGAGGTTGTTTCAGCTTTCCAGCTTTTGAAAGCTCGTTTTCCCTTGGCGTACTTGTCTGGAGTTAACAGAATAAAGCTGTGCAAAGATATATTTGGTGTGACGCTACCGGTACCTTTGTACCGCTCCGTATATGGTGTAGGTCCAGAAGGTAATGTATTGAAAATAGTAAAAAAGAAGCCAATTCGTTCCTCAGCAAAAACGTCCTATTTCCAGCTTAACAGCAATGGGTTACCAGTTAAGACTTAGCTTGAAGAAAAAGTCTTTTTTGTTCCGTGGTTTGTTGACCGTCTTTTGTGCAAGACGCCTGAAACCATTGAACACATGTTCCTCGAATGCTGGGATGCCATATTCCTGTGGGATATCCTACAACGAGCCTTAAAAAGGGATCTGCCGTTGTCACATCGAGGCATCCGGTTTATACCTGTCCCACATTTTGGAAGCATACGCCTGCATATGATCATGGTACTGAGCCTGCATAGTATATGGAAAGCGCGTATGGCAGTCCGGAATGGTGGCATAGATGCTCGCCTTGAGAGGCAGTACTTTATAGCGAGTATCTTATATGTTAGAGATGCACTCAAAAGTCCAAGTGATCCCCCGGAGTGGATCAGTACGATGGATGATCGCTAACTCGAGGCGTTGTTAATGAGCGCTCCACCCAATGTCGGTGGTAGCTTTCTTTAAACATTTCATGTACAGTGTTATTTCTTTTTTTCTCGCCAAGCTACCAATAAAAAAATGAAATAAATAAAAAAGCCGCCGTGGCGTCGGTGAAGCGTGTTCGTCTCGCACCCTGAAGGTTCGATTCCCACCCACACGGAAATTTACAATTTTTTTTCGAAGCCAACAATTTACTTTGCTTACGGGAATCTCCGTGAGCAATTTGACATCAATTCGACAATTTTCTGACACGTTTTTATTGTTTGTGCCGTCGGCCATTTTTGGCACAATTTTCGGTCGCATCGACTACGCCGACGTATTTTTGCGTAATAGGCATGTAATGCTTTCGCATTAGGATTGGCCTCTGCTTTTGTATTCCGTGTTTGTGTCGTGTTCCGGGGCTTCCGTGAGCGAAGAGGCAAATGCCAAATGCACAAAATGCAAAGACAAAACGCACACCCCAGCCTTGCGGCCAGCGATTATATACACATAGTAGGCCGAGGGTGATGTGATCGCGATATGGGCTGCGGGACAGAAAGGGAAACGTTATCACGCAAGTGCACGTGTACAGATATTCTACTCACCCCCCCCCCCCCCCCACACACACACACACACGTATTTTTGGAAACACCAGCATAGCCACAACAGTTTATGGCACAGCGATCAGGTGGGCGGCGCTGTCTCTCTGGGTAACGCTGTTCGTTAGCAGAGTTTGAAGGCTTCACCGGTTCACGCTGAATGATCGCCGTGGTGTCGTTATCGGTTGAAGAGTCGGCAGCTGGGACCTGTACCGGAGATTCTTGATGCCTTCTCAGGAAGGGTAGATCGAACACCGTGATGTCGGTGTTGTCCTTGCGGATGTGGTTTTGGTGACGCACGCACTGGAAAACCCCACGTGGAGTCACTACACTTAAACGGTATGACACAGGTCCCGTGAACACATCAAGACGAAGTGAGCCATGCAACGTGAAATTCTACCGCATCCCTAAAGACAACAGGTGAGCACTGTGCAGTTTACTTCCCGGTTTTTATTTGTGATAGTAATTTGTGATAGCAGTCGTACATGGCTGTCCGGTGGTGAGGCAGCAACTAGCTGATTTGAAATCACCACAACGATGCAGTAAATCGTTATGTCAACAAGCAGCGAACATAAAGCTCCTTATAAATATAGTACCACGTGTGCGTATCACAAGGAACACGTGTGTAGGTCTGCACTTGTGTGGTTAACCTAACCACACACGAAAAGCGACAGCTTCGAGTCATTGCGGGGAAAAGCCGACAAACGTGCAACTGTAGGGTACCACATGGTACCCTACCGTTGCATGCGCGGAAGGCGAAAACCGCAAAACTGACCGCTTAATGTCAGAAAAAAAATTGCTGCTGCTTCGGCCGTTATTAGCATGGCCGACCACGAGCGCGGGCCGCGCCGCCGATAGTTGAAGGCGAGAGAGGAACGACAAAGTTGAGAGAGGGTTGACAAGAAAAAAAAAAGGAAAAGCGATTTTGGGTTTCACATCCATCTCATGGATGGCGCTGCAATTCGCGTGGACAAAAAACCAGCGGAGTTTCCGAGGGCTGGCAAGGCTGGGTGTGCATTTCTCCTTTGTATTCCTTGGCTGTCGTACTGCCACGTTAAGTTTTGCCTGTTTTGGGGCCAATGCCTGTTTTGGGGCCATATATCGTCTCAAGTGGCTTATGGTCTGCGAGCAACGTAAAATTGCGTGCGTAAACATAGTAATGAAACTTCTTGACACCAAACACCAGAGCTAACGTCTCATCCTCTTGTTGGCTATAACCTTGTTCAGACTTTGTTAGTGTGCGTGAAGTATACCCTATTGGATGAACTTGCCGATGTGAAATGTGCGACAAAACCGCATTTATTCCATAGGCGGAAGCATCACACGACAGCTGCACTGGCCAACTGGGGCTGTAGTGAGTCAAAATAGGCTTGGACGTTAGCATTCTCTTTCCATGTACTAACGCACTTTGACAAGCGGAATTCCATTCCCAAGCTTCGGTCTTGCATAAAAGCTTGTTCAGGGGAAACAGTATAGATGACAGATTCCGAACAAACTTTCCATAGTAATTTATGAGCCCTAGCAGCGACTGCAATTGCTACTTATCTGTCGGAGTCGGTGCATTCGTGATTGCGACCAACTTTTCATCTGTCGGCCGAACACAGTCTTTCGTGATCACATGACCCTTGTATTGCAGTTCATTGCGAAAGAAATCGCACTTGGGAAGTTTTAGGCGCATTCCGCGTTCTGATAGCCGTTTCCGCCCTACTTCAAGGTTAAACAAATGTTCTGCTTCCGTGTGGCCCGTGATCAGTATGTCATCGAGATAACACGTCACGCTGTTCAGTCCTTTCAGCGTGTTATCTATAATACGCTAAAATATTGCGGGAGCCGACGAAAAGCCAAGCGGTAGGCGGTTGACCAAAAATAGAGCTTTGTGCGAGTTCAGCGTGAGATATTGCTTGGACTCTTCATCCATTTCTACCTGCTGGTACGCTCTTCTTAGGTATACCTTCGAAAAGTGTTTTCCACCTGCAAGTGCGGCAAATAGATCGTGCGCTTTTGGAAGGGGATACCTTTCGATGCCGAGTATTGGGTTTAGCGTGACTTTGTAGTCACCGGATAGTCTGACTGAACCGTCGCGTTTGACCACTGGTACGACAGATGTAGCATATGGGCTCGTTGTAACGGGTGTAATTATCCCTAGCTCTTGTAGCTTGGTCAATTCGTGTTCGACAGCAGTTCTTAGTGCGAAAGGCACACTTCTAGCTCTGAAAAATTTAGGTCTCGCCTCATCCTTGAAGATGAAAGTAGCCTTTTCACCTTTTACTGTGCCGAGTTCGTCCTTGAACAGGTCTTGACAGCGGCTTAGCAAGGACTCGAGCTCAGGTGATTTCTTGGAGCTACTTGTCTTCCCCAGCTACATGTGATGACGACCTTGGATTTGCGTCCAATCCAGCTGGAAGTGCTACCGCCAATTGCGCCTCAGTAGCGGCTGACCATCCTGGCGCAGCACGTACAATGCCAGGCGCTGGATCTGTGCGTTCCACTGGACAGCCACAAACGCTACTCCGCAGGGCTTCACAGGTTCACTCGTGTAGGTTCTTAGCATAAATTTGTCCTGCGAAATTGAGCACTTGGAAAGAGCGAACGGAACTGTGAAACAGACATAACTGATACGGCGGCTCCTGTATCGAGTTCGATGTTCACTGATAGGTCGGTAATGGTAACTTCGACAATGATCGGTATTACTCTTGCTTCTGCAGCGGCTTTCACGTTTTGCGAGTTGCTGCATGGCAGTGCCAGGGTACGAACATGTCGCTTATTTTGGACTGGCGATTCTTTAAACGGTCTGCTTCGACAAGCACGCTTGATGTGGCCCTTTCTGTTGCAGTGAAAGCATTTGGCATTCATATACCGACAAGAGTTTGCTGCGTGTTTCAATGACCCGCAGCGTTAGCATGAGGCAGAAGTTTGTTCAGTGCTGTTAACTTTGTGTACGTCATATTCTGTCGGTGGCGTTGAGCGCGTAGCAGACGCACTTTGAATAGGCGCTTCGATAGCTATCGCACGATCGACTGCTGTTTAAAACTTAATCTGGCAGTCTTCTACAAATAAGTTGCATTGAATGTCAGCTTGAAGCAAACCACAAACAAATCTGTCCCTTCAGGCTTGATCGAGAAAAGTGCTAAACTTGCATGTTTGTGCGAGCCTCCGCAGCTCTGTGGCATACTGAGCAGTAGTCTCTTGCGGCAATTGCGAGCGGTGACGAAATTTCGATCTTTCTCCAATAATGGATAGTTTTGGGACAAAGTGGCTTTGCAGTAGCTCCAGAAGTTCCTCAAAAGACTTCTTAGTAAGAATCTCCGGAGATGTTAACGACTTCAATAATGCGCATGTCTTCGGTCGTACTATGCTTATCAACGTATCAGCCTGCTGCTCAACCGGAACCTTGTTAGCCCGTGGAAATGATTGGAGCCTTTCCTCGTATCTAGTCCAATCGGCCGAAGATTCATCGAATGGTTCTACTAGCCCTACCCAGTGAACCAC
Organism: Dermacentor silvarum; assembly: GCF_013339745.2. Taxonomy (NCBI): domain Eukaryota; kingdom Metazoa; phylum Arthropoda; class Arachnida; order Ixodida; family Ixodidae; genus Dermacentor; species Dermacentor silvarum. Next base: position 141,492,814 of record NC_051160.1, on the reverse strand, counting down.
AAATATCCATTGGATGTACCACAAGAGAGCAAATATCCAAGACATTTAACAACGTCCAGTTTACATCTATAGTATGTTCGACTAGTACGTGGCAGTCAAGGGACATCCAGAGGACGTCGAATGTCCTTATGATTTGGACATCTCTTGCACATTCAAAACTCTCGTGCATTGATCGTACATTGTGCGTTATGAGTCGATGCACGCACTATGTCGCAGAAATACAAGCAAATTGTCTCTAATGCCTTACAACGGGAAGCTAGGAGAGCAAAAGCATTTAATTAATTATTTTGCAATTTAGCACGACCTTTGCACGCACTGCTGGAGGTCTAGTAACGTTGCTGCCGGACACCGCGCGCGAAAGCCAATACTTTCGCCATTTTTGTAGCATTAGCTACACTGGCCTAGCCAAGCCCGTTTCGCGTGGCACATCAAGAGCCGTGCTGCGCATGCGCAAGGATCAGTGATGTCACATGGCTTGCGAAGCGGAGCCACCGGAGCCGGCACCTCTCGCGCACTCCGCCGCCGCCGCGCGCGACTCACCGCCGCCGGTCTGCGCATTCCAGAGGAGTGACGTCGTAGCCGTGGTAGACGCACTGGCGCCGGCGCGCGCTCGCTGTGCAGTCGCCGTCTGACACTGCGCTGGAGCCGCTGCGCTTCTGACTGGCGTTTGCCAGTGTGGTATAGCCATGGAGAAGGAGAGCGCAAATGCTGCTCAACAGCGCAGAAGAACGGAGAAGCTTGACTCATCGGATCCCGAAGTAGTTGCCTGGCAATTAGCGGTAGAGAGGGCAGCGTGTTACTTCACTGATCACCGAGCCGTCTTTGTGGCAATAGAGAAGCAACGTGACGTTGAGCAAAAATAAATATACATGTGCCACATAATACGTATACCGCGTGTGTGTCATTGGAGCAGCAGTAAGCATGACAATCAAGCTAATCCTTGACAATCTAGACAACCAGGAAAGCTAAGAATAATCAGCTGAACCTTTGCTAACGCTACGTATATCCTGGCATAGCCGAGCTAAGCCACTGCAACTTTTTCGCTATGCTTTCGGTCTCGGTTACGTCATTTTCTGTCTCATACAAAGATGCTTTATTTTTCAGTTATATGTATTAGTACATTGTTGAAAATACGTAGCCTTTAACTTGCTGATGTGTTACGACAGTTTAGACAGAAAAAAAAGAAGCTTGAACTCGCAATACCTTTGACTTCGCATCGCCACTGATATCAATTCAGCAACAGGCGCCTCGATGCAAGTGCGCAGCAATGTTCCGTGCGCGAGCAGCGTGTGCTTTATTTGTGTCTTTTCGACTTTTGTGCGGTTGACCATGGCCCAAGTACGTATATACTAGGCAGAACTGTACAGTTGCGTGCTGAAATTTAGAGCTGTGCTTCTGACTGCTATTTGTGGTACGTTTGTTCGCCTTGCGGAGCGCTTACGGGAATGTTCTGGAGGCAATGTTTTGATGGTTAATTTTCGCACATGTTTGTATCGCTTGGTTTCCAGCGTTCCTCTTCAATGGTCAGGGATATTTCTCATTTGCAATGCCTATCTCTAAGTCTCTGGCAGCATTATGTTATTGGCACTTTTGTGATCTGAGAAGCTGCCTGACCAAGTTGCCTATCAAGATGAACATTCCATCTCTGGATTCTGCTTGCGTGGAATTTATTTTACCATATATTTTTCAATGCAGCTAGAAAGTACTGGCTTTCTATCTTGAATCCGGTAGCCCCAGAAGCAGGTGCTGGCAAGCAGGCCATGCACTTTTGGTCATTAATTAGTATGTGATACTACCTCTTACGAATCAGTTTTATTCTTTTTAATTATAATTGTGGCACTGTGCCTACTAGTCAGTTTGTGCCTACTCGTTACTTGTGTTTTAATAAAGTTTAATTTTCAAGAATCTGTTCTTGATTAAGTGTTTTTTTTTTAGATCCGCGTTTAACCTGTTTGTATACAGCGAGAACATGTAATGAATAATTTCATACATGTGCGTGGCTGGGGGCCGATCATTTTTGTAATAAAGCTTTATCAGTTGTATAAATAAAAAAGTAACATTGGTATGACATTGTGAGTTTCACTGGTGTGCTTTACCTAGTGCTTACTGAACTCACTATTTTTCATTTATCCATTGCAGGATTTGTAATGATGCATAATGATCAAAATGTGGATTTATGATTTTCTTAGCACAGTTTTCGCATTTTGATGAGCGCTAGAACTATATATAAAAGTTGACAGTCACTTTAGCGAACACTGAAGAGGATGAAGGCAGAAGCCTGCGCACTCACGAAGCATTAATTAAATTATTTGTCATTTGCATGCGTTGTTACTTCTATTGTTTTCTCCTACCAAAGTTGTGGGCTCGAGTGCCTTAATTACCTGTGCCTTAATTAACTTCGTCATAATTAAACCAATGGTTGGGGGCTCTACTCCCACCAAAGGTCGAGGGTTTGAGTGCCTTAATTGTATCCTAATTAACTTTGTCTTAACACCAAAAGTCGTGGGTTCGACTTTCACCAAAGTTCGAGAGTTCGAGTGCCTAATTAACTCTGCTGTTATTAACTTGCCCTTAAGTAACTTCGCTCTAATGAACACCCAAGGTAGTGGGTTCGACTCTACCTTCACCATGTCAATTGGAATCCAACTTGGAGACAATTTGGAGATGTGGCCGGTTCACCCATATCTCCAAGTGGTTTCGACTCCAAACAAAGGCCGTGGGTTAGAGTGCCTCAATTAACTCTATCTTAATGAACTGTGCCTTAATTCGCTTCGACCTAATTAACACCAAAGGTTGAAGGTTCAATCCCCAATTTTAGTGCCATTGAATTTGGTGCTGCGACGCTGGACATCGGATTTTTCGACCATTGAGCCATCTAAGGATTTTACCTTAATAAGTGTTGCAATTTATATTTCCTCATTCACACGTTTACACGTTAACAAAACATTTCAAGCAAAGTCACCAGCTACATGCCGACAATGGGGGTAACTGTGCCATTAGTGTGAAGGAAGGAAGGAAGGAAAATAAGAGGCGAAAGGCAGAGAGGTTAACCAGGTTAAGTGTCCGGTTGGCTACTCTGCACGGGGGGATGGGGTAAGGGCAGAAAAGATGAGAAAACCAGAGAAGATTAAAAAGAAGAAAAAGAAAACAAAAAAGAACAAAAAAAAACAACACAACTGTCCGCACAATTCTATAGTTTTTCATGTAGTCCTGTTTCTTTCAAAAAGCGTACTAGCGCTTTTAAAGCAGTTCGTTCCGACGTCGGCTGGGACCATGGACCAAGAATTCTGGCTTCCGTAAGGGGACGGCTGTGTATCTTGTCGAGCGTGGTTCTGAGGACTTTCCTTTGTGCACTAAAACGACGACAATCACTACAGAAGATGTGCTATCGTCTCTTTGCACCCGCAAGTTTCACAATCTGGACTTGTGGCCATTCCCATCAGGTAGGAGTACGCGTTGGTGAATGCTACGCCAAGTCTTAGGCGACAAATGAGAGTTACCTCCCGTCGTGGTAAGCCATGTGGAAGGCGGAACTTCAGATCAGGATCCAGGGAACAGAGGCGCTGGTTTTTAAAGTCCGTTGAATTCCAGTGGGCTAACGTAAGCTCGCGAGCAAGCGCACGGAGCTTTCTTGCTGCGTCTGTTCTGGACATAGGGATAGCGACGCAATCGGTACTGGTATGTGAAGATCGAGCGGCTGCGTCCGCTTGCTCGTTTCCAAAGATACCACAGTGACTTGGCAGCCACTGAAAGAAAATGTCATGTCCTTTGTCAACTGCCTGATGGTAAATTTCGCGTGTGTCCGCGACAAGGCGTTCGTGGGGTCCACGGCGTAGTGCAGAGAGCAAACTCTGGAGGGCGGCCTTGGAATCGCAGAAGATAGACCATTTCTGGGGCGGTTCCTGTTCAATAAATTTCATTGCTGCACACAGAGCTGTAAGTTCGACAGCCGTCGTCGATGTCAAGTGCGATGTCCGGAATTTTATTACTGTAGATTTTGCTGGGACAAATACTGCAGCTGCTGAACTGGAGTGCATGACCGACCCATCTGTGTAAACATGTAAGCGGTCACTGTGGACCTCATGTAGTAGCAATAATGCTGCCTGCTTCAATGCTGCTGACGGCATTTGTGCCTTCTTATTCACGCCTGGAATGGTGAGGCATATTCGAGGTGAATGCAGAGACCACAGTGGTAACGAAGGCCATGCTGCAGGGACGTAATTCGATGGTAGCGATGCTCCGTGTATAGTCAGGAGACGGCTAAAACTCGTATGCGGCCTAGTTGTTGGCAGGCAAGCAAGATGGTGAAAGGGCGTCCTTGCGACATGTCGAATGTGCACTCTTAGAGCGTCGACTGCAAAGTATGTTGATACAGGGTGGTCACATGCTATGGCGATTGTGGCCGCTGTGGATGCACACTTAGGGAGGCCGAGGCACGTCCGTAGAACTTGGGCTTGCATACTCTGGAGTGTTCGAAGGTTCGTTTTACTGGTGCTTCCCAGCACGGGCAGGCTGTATCTTAGGAAGCCCATAAATAATGCATGGTACAGCTGTAGCATCGATTGCACAGACGCACCCCAAGACTTTCCGCCGACAAATTTGAATACATGTGCTATTGCAGTCAACCTCTTTTTCATATATGAAATATGTGGCGTCCAAGACAAATCACGATCGATGATGACTCCAAGGAAACGGTGTTTTGTTTCGTAAGCAATTCCTTGTCCATTTATGCGTATAACATATGGAGTCATTGATTTGCGCGTAAATGCGACTAATCGGCACTTTTCGGAGGATAATTCTAGGCCTTTCATACGCAGATAGGACGACGTTTGTGTGACCGCCTTCTGCAGTCTCGCTCGTATCTGCGGACGAGTTACGCCGTCTGCCCAGATGCAGATATCATCTGCATAGATGGATATATGAACCGTCCTTGGCAATGATCCAACAAGGCCTAGCAGTGCTACGTTGAAGAGCGTGGGGCTTAACACTCCGCCTTGTGGCACACCTTTGCTGGTGACATGGTGGGATGTCATTCCATCTTCTGTAAGTACGAAGAAGGATCTATCCTCCAAATAGCTGTGAATCCAGCGCAGTGCACGGCCACCAATGCCCACATCGATCAAAGCATCGAGGATTGCTTGGTGCGCTACATTATCATATGCGCCTTTCACATCAAGAAACATCGCCACAGTTAAACGTTTCATGCTCTTTTGGTGTTGGATAGATGTTACCAAATCAAGCACGTTATCGACTGATGACCGACCGCGCCGGAAGCCCGCCATTGCATTGGGATATACCTCATTGTGTTCCAAATACCATTCAAGACGCGTCAACACCATCCTTTCCATTAGTTTCCCAACGCAACTGGCAAGAGCGATGGGACGGTACGATGCCAAGTCTAATGGAGATTTAGAGCTCTTAAGTAAAGGTATTAGGCGGCTGACTTTCCACTCACAAGGAATCAATCCTTCGCGCCAGGATTCGTTGTATCTCTCCAAGAGTACACTGCGGGCTTTGTGGCCAAGGTTTCCAAGTGCCTTGTATGTGACACCGTCGGGCCCAGGCGATGATGACTTCCTACAAGTCGCCAGCGCAGCTTCGAGCTCCTCCATAGAGAACAAGAGATCCATGCGAGAGTCCTTGGATGCCGCAACGTCACGTGCTAATGGTACAGGTCGTGATGGCAAGCCAGCGATTCTTGCGCAGAAATCCTCAGCAACGTCGATCTCACGTCGTCCTTGATGCAGGGCAAGAGACTTAAAAGGGTGGCGCTGTTGTGGAGACGATTGTAGGCCACGCAGAGTTCTCCATATGTGGGACAGAGGCTTTCGAGGATCCAAGGACTCGCAAAAGGATTTCCACTTCTGAGATTGTAGCGTATCGATGCGGCGCTGGATTTTCTTTTGGATCCGCCTCGCCTCCCTCAGATCATGAATACATTTCGTGCGCCTGTATCTTCTTTCCGCGCGTCGGCGAATCGCTCGAAGCCTTTCCAATTCACCTTCATATTCATTATACTTTGGAGAAGGCCTAAAAGTGAACATAGCCTCTTGCAGTGCATTTCTAATCTGATTCTCCAGAGATGATGGGTGGCCTTCTTGACATTCGTCTTCCATAAGCGATCTGAACTTCGTCCAGTCTGTTCTACACAGGGCAGTAGATAGAGACTTGGCCACTCCCTTGATCTTCAAATAGGTAGGAACGTGATCACTTCCATGGGTTTCTATGTCTGTGAACCACTTTATACTGCTTCGAAGACACTGAGAGACGAAAGTCAAGTCCAGACAGCTGCTGTAGGTTAGTCCCCGTAAATATGTCGGGCTGCCGTCATTGAGACAGCAAAGCTCTTGGTCCGAGGCAAATGCGACTAGTTTTCTTCCTTTGGAGTCCATCTTCACACTCCCCCAGAGCGGGTGGTGTGCGTTAAAATCTCCACTAAGGATCCAAGGGCCAGGTGTCGCGGATAACAAAGCACCCAGTCGTTGCGTGTCAAAACGACTGGTTGGAGAAATATATGCAGCGACGAGAGTAAATGTAAGTTTCTTTGTTTTTACAGTTAAGCACACGTATTGGTCGTCGTCGTGAGGCACAACTGAATGTAGCACGTAAGTGAGTTCACACCGAACATAAACGACGACCTTGCTGAGGACATTACACGACGCTGATGAGAAAGATTCATAGCCCGATAGCCGGATTGTAGTTTGAAGGTTTGGTTCGCAGACGACGATGATGGGAAACTTGTTCGCAAAAATGAAAGGTCGAAAATCCGAAATTCTTGATCTGAGGCCTCGAGCATTCCACTGAAAAAGGGATGCTTCCTTGACATCTTTACGGAACGACAGCGGTGAATGAGCCATAATGCTATTCAAGACTTGCAAGTACTGGATTCATCGCGTCCAGTACCTGCAGTGCGCTGCGAGCATTCGGGGTGTTTAGGTTCGTCAGTAACGTACGCATGACATTCATGAGTGACTTCAGCATGGCGATCACTTGCAAGTCCTGGCCTTCTGCGCGGACTGCTGCAGGGCCTGCTGTCGGGCCATTCGTAGTTGTTGGACGACTCGTGTCTCGTGGTTCTGCGAGTTGGCATGGCTTCGGTAAAGGTGGCCATGCTTCCTTTGAGTTATCGATGGCGGGCGTTCTTCTCTCATCTGCGTTGGTAACGCACGAGGTCAGCGGTTGACGAACAGCCTTCTCCGGAGTGTGCACTTCCTTAGAACTATCACAGTGCTTTCTTGACTTGCGGTGCCGGGAACGTCGGCGTCGGCGTCGCACTTTAGTTGCGGCTTCTTTATGCGTCGAATGGTCTCTGACCATCTGCCTCAAGATCTTCTGTTCATTTTTCTGGAATGGGCAATCTTTCGAAGTCGCATCGTGCGCACCCTTGCAGTTGGAGCACTTGAAGTCCGTCGTGCGACAAGTGTCGGAGCTATGTGACTCGGAACAACGTGAGCATATGCCTGGGTTCTTGCAGACAGCACTCACGTGTCCAATTCTCTGACAATTGCGACACTGTAGGGGCTTGGGCACGAAAGGTCGTACAATATGACGAAAATGGCCGACCTTTACATACGTTGGTAGGCTATCCCCTTTGAAGATGAGCTTCACGCAAGTTGATTTGCCAATACGATGAGCTTGTATTATGGGAATGCTTTCTGTCGTTGTTTTGATCAAAATAGGCAAATCACTGTCACAGATTGAGACGTCGATGTTGTAAACCACTCCTGCAGTGGTTTCCAAGGTCTGAGGAGTGTGGCAGCGCACTTTGATGTTATCTAGCTGCGTAATCTTCATCAACGGATCCAAGGCGCTTCGGTTAGTAACATCGATAGCGAGGACGTTCTTGCGATTATTGATTCTGACGTCTTTTATCTCGCCTGGAGCGAGAGACTCCAGATAAATAGAGATGGCCTGTCTATTGAGTCGGTTGAGATTGTCCGTAGCCGCCTCGGGAACGAAGATAATTGTATGCTCCGGAGCTCTCGGCGTAGGAATCACAGTCGACTTACTTGATGCGGAGCATCCGCTGACATTTCGTCTTTTAGCTTTCCGGCGTGTGTAGACCTCGAAGCCTTCATCGTCCGAAGTGGTGTCGCTCGATGGAGAGTACAGCTCGGTGTCATCGCTGTCAGCTTCGCTCCGAAGGCAGTTCCTCTTCCTTGGAGTAGCTCCCGCAGACGCTGGCAGGTCTGGACGGTGCTCGAACGATTCCGTTTCCATCGCCGAAAAAGGGAGCGGCGTCTCCCAGCAGAAACCGGTGAGAATGTATAATATTCCAGAGACCAAAACAGTGATGTGCAGAACAACCACTTCGTCCGGCCATTAGTGTGCCTCAGCAGATGTACCATCGAGGACAAATTAAATGCGAACAGCGGAGTGTGTGGCCGAAGCATAACTAAAGGTATATGGTGCATGTCGTCGGCCAGTCGTGCACGTGCGTGGGGATGTAGTTCTCGAGGAAGAGTGCAGTGCTGCTCGCCCTATTGCGATAAACGTCACCCGTATTTTGTCCGAAAGTTGTTTTCTCATCTCTCCTCGGGCAGGACCATACCCACCTGGCAGTACAGTGTTATGGTGACTAGCATCATCGCTACATCTGTAGCGTACATATAGCTGGCATGCACCCAGCTTGCTAACAAGCATTGCTTTGCTTTTGTTACCACCATCAAAGCTGCCAGTGTCTAATCGTAATTTGAATAGCACGAAAAATGCATTGCATTGGACGCGCAACAACAGTGCTAGCCACCTCATAAGTAATCACAGATAGGAATGGCACTGCAATGGCGGGTTGAGAATACAAGCTTCCAACAAAATACAGGCGACCTAATACGCACTAGGACAAGCAGCCCCGCACTCCGCATCGAAACCACATGCATGTGTACAATCATCGCTGGCCGACGCCACATACTGTGCTTTTCCTTACGTTTTGGCCACACACTCTGCTATTCGCATTTCATTTGTATTCAATAGTACATCTACTGTGGCACTCGCAGGTATACAGATAGCGTCAGCAGGAAATATCCACTAGATGTTCTATGGACCTCCTGCGTCCCCAAAAAGAACATCTATTAGAGGTTACTTATGTCCAGCTGCGACATCCTTTCAATGTTAGAGCAACGTGATCTGGATGGGACTTAGATTATCCATGGTACGTATTTGTAACGTTGTTTGGAGAAATATAGATATCTATAGGATGTGTGCAATGTCTCAAACATGATGTTCTATGGACATCTATGGTACATTAATGGTTCACTGGGTAATTGCGACGACATGGCTGCGTTGACTTGCCTTCTCGTGGCTGTCTACCAGGATCCCATCTTCGTCGCCAAGACTATGTCGTGTTCCGGGGCTTCCGTGAACGAAGAGGCAGACTGTACTTGAAACATGCTTTATTTCATGGCGGCAACTTAACGTGGCAGAATGACAGCCAAGGAATACAGGGGACAAAATGCACACCCCAGCCTTGCGGCCTGCGATTGTATTGACATAGTGGGGCGACGGTGATGTGATCGCGATATGGGCCGCGTGACAGAAAGGGAAACGATTTCACGAGAGTACGCGTGTACAGATATGCGACAGTTTGTCCCCAGGTGCTACTCATGTGCCACTCATTAACGAATCGTTCGCCGAAATGAGCTGTTCAAGGTTGTCAGGAAACATTATTAGTGAACTGTTACTTTGCCACCCATTGCACCTATCGTTTTAAATATCTCTCTGGGGATGCCGTCGGGCCCAGGTGACTTTTTGATGTTTAAATTAAGAAGTGAATATATATATATATATATATATATATATATATATATATACGCTCAACGCTATATATACGCTATATATATGCTATATATATATACAGGGCTTGCGTCAGATATATAGCTTGCGTCAGCTCGCTTTTTCACGTTTTAACGATTTCTTCAAAAGTGTTTTCAGGGTGTCTCCAACGCTTTTGGCTGTCTTTGCCTGCTATTCTAGATTTTGTGATAAGCAGTAGCGGTGCCATGAATCTGTTGCTTAAACTTGATGCTACAATGTGCCCCGAGCCAGACAATATCCAGAACAGTCTTTTGAGGTGATACGCAGAGTTGTGTGCAAATTATGTCTGTGCTATTCATTAGATCTGTAAATGATAGTGTCTGAAGTGTTATTGGCGGCCAGCCAAAAGTAATTTTTTACATAAATCCGGCGAAATAACACTGATACAGAACTATCGTACATATGCTGGCCTCGTGGATTGCACTTAACGGGATAAAAGCATCCGCAAACCAGGTAGATAATGGGTCGAGCGCAGTTGAACATTTAAAACAAACTTTAATTACACAAAGAAGGTTAGAAAAGCAAGTTGCAAACACACAAAAGTTCAGTTTTTCAGCATGTAAAAAACCAGAACGGTCTATAGCGCTGGTGGGGCGAGTCTTGGCCGTGCACTATTTTTGGAACCGCGGTTTCCATCCCCATTGTCGACCCCAGGTCCGGGAAACGTCATCCGACACCCCAGAGCGCCTTCACTGCGTCACTTCCAGGAACCGAACGCGGGGAGCGGTTCCTTTCTCTCGAGCAAGCTCGCAGTCCGAGGAAGCGGGGGGGGGGGATAAGTGAAACAGAAACAAATACAAGAAGATCAAGGAAGGCTCGCTTGCCTTATGAAAGAAAAGCCTGGCCGCGCGTTCACGATGCGCACAGAACGCTCCAATATCCATGACTTCAACTGCGTGCAAAATCCTGCAGTATGCCAGCCATAAACATATACATTTGAAATTAGATATAACGAAGTGATGGCCACGCTCAAATTATTTCGTTAAATCGTGAAGTTCGTAAAATGTAGAAATGGATTTTTCGGTCTTGAAAATCTAAAGTGCTAACGTAGCGATATCCAATAGCTACCGCGGCATTGTATTTGCCGCTAACCCACGCCTGCGCGTTGGAGAAGTCCGCGAGGGCGGCCGATGTGCGATGCAGGCCAGGTCACGGAGGAAGATTATTGCTCCGGTCGGCCAGGTAGACGGTCACGTGAAGCTATGACAGGCTGCCGATATGCAAAGACGCGGGCGCAATGACCGTGACTATGGCGGCGAGATGATTTAACGCGATAGCGTTAGAGTGCACGCTCGAAGGAAAACCCGTCGGTGTCAAAATTAAAAAGAAATCACTGTTTTTTAAAGCGAAGCTTTCTATGTCTCGCTGATTTGGCCCTGAGTGCCGAAAACGCACTGCAGGAAAGCCAACGTACACACTGGAAACACAATGGAAACGTCATTCATTGTGTTTCCACACAGTGGGCGTTCTACCCATGAAACATGAAACAATGTTGTGTTTCACTTATCCCCCCCCCCTCTTCCTCGGACTGCGAGCTTGCGCGAGAGAAAGGAACCGCTCCCCGCGTTCGGTTCCTGGAAATGACGCAGTGACGGCGCTCTGAGGTGTCGTCAAACCATGAAACATGGTTGTGTTGGAAACCTAATAAGGCAACCTAATGGGCACGTATGACCCCTGAAAGAACAATCTGCGCATCTGCGCACACAATCGTAAAAACCTACAGTTACCCGCCGTGGTTGCTCAGTGGCTATGGTGTTGGGCTGCTGAGCACGAGGTCGCGGGATCAAGTTCCGGCCACGGCGGCAGCATTTCGATAGAGGTGTGCGCCGTGTCGGTTTCGACCGGCGGCGGCGTGTTGGTCGTTTCTGGTCGGCGGCGGCGTCGTCGGCGCGCCGCCGGGCATGGAGGAAGGAAAAAAACTAGGAGGGAGCGTCACGTGACAATCTTGAAGCCTAGTCATAAAAAATTTAGAGGAATGGGATGATGGGAAATAGGCCCTCACGTGATATGCAAGCTGTAGATTTTACTCGGCTCGCTTCGGTGGCTTCGATTTCGTCTGCTGCGGGGGTTTCGGAATATGCGCACATACTCGGTGTGGCAGACGCGCGCCGAGGTTAGTGAAGGAATTCGAGTGTGTGAAGCAGTTGAGTCTCGCCGCTTAATTAGCAGACAGGCGCCAAGGCTGTTGCGAACGAAGGCGTTGGTTAACCGGCATTACGCCGAACAACCCGGGAGGACAACCTCAAGGACGACTGGTTGCGTTTCGGTGTGGTTTCAGGGAAACGAGGGAACCTTTCGCCCTGCAAACGTGTGAAGGCAACCAAGCCACCCTTCCGACTACGATTCGTTGCGTTTGACGACGTCTTCTGGGAAAAAATGATGCCTTTCGCCCCCGCAAAATGTGCACGCGGTTAACTCGCGTACATGGTCCGAAGTGACTGTCCCTACGGGAAAAAAAATGCGTCCCGTCTTGTGCCCAAGGATGGACTGTGCTATGAGCAACACTGTCGACTGCGCTACGGGCCGTGCCGGCCCGTAGCGCAGTCGACAGTGTTGCTCGAGATCTGCTCAGTCTTCGGCCTCTTAGCAGACCGGCGAGAACTCCCGTCAGCAGTAGGCGCACCTCCGTGATGACGTGTTTTGCGCCAGGATGCCCTAATCGAACAGAAAATCGGCGCGATGGCCTGTCCTTCCATAGGTAAGCACAATGAACATTTCTTTTATTTATGAAAATGGAACTGCAATATTCGCGATCGTTAGTGACTACGTGCTCGTGTGAATTATAACTGACGAAATAGTGCTATTCAAGAGCATTTTTTCCAACTTTGTAATTATTCCCACTAAGTGTTAAACATTTATTTCTCTTTAAAGTACTTTTATCAGCTAGCGTACACTCCTAAAAAGGTACGATGTGAAACTATTTATTGTAGAAGAATTACATTTCCTGCTATAAAAATTATTATTGACTGAATTTTGTATGTATTTCCTGTGGCTCAAAACAATCAAAATTGCAATAAAACTAATTGGAGAAACCATGAAAGATTAGTCTTCACATAACATACCAAGTGTTGCAATAGTCTCCAAGAACAATAATTTTGTAGAGAATATTCTACTCGTAGTAACTCTGCTTGTGAGTGCAAAGTTCAAACATCATGTTGCAAAGTTCAATCACTCCCCATGTTGAGGCTAAATATCATTTTTTTTCAGAAGATATGATGTTGGTTGACATATTTTGAACAACAGGTAAATGACAGTTGAGATGAAATAACAGTTTTACTTTAAATTACAGGAGTGAACATCTTTTTCATTCATTTATTAGTAGTACCCTGAAGGCCTGGAGGCATTACAGAGGGGGCATTACATTACATTATGTATGTGTTACAGCTATATCTTTGATAATTTGTGTGAAACATGCACTGCAAAGTTACTACAGCTCCATTTCCCCTGAGATTCAATTAGCTGTATGCGTATTTTACAAGCACACTTAGATCAAAGATAGTTTTCTACACAAGGGGATGCGGTGTGTAGGGAAAGCACAGATCATGCAAGGTCGTTTGCATGACTCTGCAAAGGTTGTGTAAATGCATTCCACAGCAAATGTTATTGTGGGACCTCAAAAATATCTGGTGGGTTATTCTTTAACTGCAGACGCTTGCAAAGGACGATGCCACAGCAATGAGTCAACCTTAAAGTGAAGCAGCTACATCCACGGGAACATAACAGCATCAAGTTGAGCCAGTAATTACTTGTTAAGCGCAAAAAACAACGGACACGTGAAAGACGACAGGACAAGGCGCCTTGTCCTGTCGTCTTTCACGTGTCCGTTGTTTTTTGCGCTAAACAAGTAATTATGGATTCGCACCAACTAGCCCGCCAACGCATTGTATTGAGCCAGTAAGTTGATGCACAGTTGTATGCAGCCATAATGCATGTTTCCAGTTTGATCATACCTTTTTCACGACTGTGGTAGATGTCCCCCACCATTCCTGAAGTGAAATATGCTTTTCTTATATTCAGGCAGGTCTCTCTCAAGCCACAATGGACATCTCTGAAGGCTTGTCTGATTGATGTGCTAGCAGAGGGTACTGCTACATCTGCTAGCGCGTCCTTGACTGAATCAGATATCGCTGATGAGATTTCCGAAATCCAACATGTCCTGGCATGTTTGATTGTCGTAATGATCACAGAGCTTGCTTAAGACATTTTCTCACATGTTGGTTCATTTCATTTTCTCACATCTTGGTTCATTCATGTTCTTATCTGCTTTGCAAAAATCTGGTGTTTCCCTTTAATATATATTTTGGATTTCACCTTTAAAGTAATTATTTAAGTTTCAAAAATGCATATGAGACTGTCATACAGATTTTTGTAAGATGTTTTCAACAGATTTAAAAGATCTATTAGTAATGCTCAGAATGAAGAGAAAGATAGAACTGTTCAGCCTATCATTGGCTACATTACAGCCCTTTTTTGACACAGGTGACAAGCATACTGCGTTCAAATTTCATTGTTAACACTGGCAAAAGCAAGTGCTAATGAATGAAAGCCATATATGCTACATCATAATCTCATTTTAGTCAATCTAGGATAAGTACAAGATAAGGAAAATAAAACAAACTGCAGCAAAGCAGTGTTATGTAAGATGAAAAACCACTTTTTTCAGTAAAGTTGGAGTAAGGAAAACACACTCCTTCTCTGAATTATACTTCAGCCATGTCCTCTCATTACACACATAATTAACACCCTTGCTAGGCTCCAACATTTACAACAGTAATAAAATTTATAACATGCCAACTGTGCTGCTAAGCTTCATCAACAGCATTTTTTGGGACAGTTGATAAAAAATACAGTATATAGCCACAGCCACTGATCTCCCTAACAATGTCCTGCTTGCTGGTCATTAATGTGCTTAAATTTTAAATGAAGCCAATGGTGTCGCTATTAGTCCCGAGTTTTAGCTTCAACTGTGCATCTGGTGTTTCGTTTGCACGGTCAGCAATTTCAAGTTATGTTGCAGTAAGCAGTCCCTCCTCATTGCACTTGGTGTATTTTGTCCAGTCTATAAGTCCAAGGCCCTCCAGGACGCTCAAGGATGAAGCTTCTGCAGCACTGCCTACACACAACCCAGCGACACCTCGAACAGCAAGGCATACTATGGTGAGGATAATACTCGACCACTACAATTTTTACATACTTGTTTCCTTATGTTTTGATCATGCACTTTTAACGCAGGGCCTTTAAATAAAGTTATTTGACTGACTGTTTCCTTAGGTAGCTACAAGTGAAGTGGCATATATTTTCGCGGCAACTGTTTAATAACTCAAGCATAATAAATGTCACTCAGTGAACTGCACTTGGACACTAACATTTATGATCATGGCAACCATCTAATTAAATACTGAAACATTCATATTCGTCCGCAGCGGTATGAGTTTCCTCAGGGTTTGCATTAAACACCAATTATCGGCCAATAATCCTTTTTCAATTTTTCTTTTCCATTCAAATGACACAATAACTAGAAGACCAACAGGTTCTTCACAATTTTCTATGCTCTTTATATGTTCGATCGGTCACAATGAGCCGTGATATATGAACTCAGTATATTTTGCCCACTCAAACTAAAAGGCTTCTGTAAAACATATCTCATTGAACTATGCTACATTGGCCTCTTCTGTGTTAGTTGTTTTGTACTTCTACCTTTCCTGCCTGGGCCCAGATGGGCCTGCAGTATTTAGCAAATAAATAAACAGAATTAAGTGGCACTAGCAAGCTCGTAGGGATGGCAGTTTTATGCCCCCACAGTTTTTAAGTTCACAAAAGTGTAAACGGAAACCGTCGTGAGCAATGTAATGACCTAAAATTAAGCATTATATTCTTCATAGCTTGCATAAGAGTGTATGCCACAACAATTAATTTGTTCTGCGTACGTGCTTTGTGTCATGTTGGTCGCTCATGCACCTGTTACAGCGCGTGATATTTTGCAGCCACAGCCAGCAGAAGACGCACCTGAAAAGGCCTTTCTGAGGCATGAAGTATGGCGTTGCACAATTACAAACTGCAACCAAGAAGAAGATGAAGACTCTACGGCAATCCCATCAACAGCTTTTTCAAAAGGTTGCTCATCTCGAAAATGTCATAGAAGATTTATCTGACAATCGCATTCTATGAAATGAGGATTTCGCCGTATTGCAGAGTCTTGGTGGGGCAAAAAAAGACTTGCTCATGCGTCACCTGCCACATAAGTCTGGTGCCAGCAACGTCACCCGCTTACTCGCCAGAGCTCAGGCCATTTGCACTGACTTTGCATTTTTATTCCCCTAGAGCATACAGATATGAACGAGCTGTTTTCAACGCATGCCTCCCGCATCCAAAGACACTGTGTAAATGATATCAATCCATTGATAGGGCTGCTGACTTTTCAAAACAGGCAATGACTGCAGTGGCTATCAAGGTAAAGCACGGCTCTCCACATTATGCAATCTGGTTGTAGATGAGATGGCCATTCAAAGAAGTAGTGTGGGATGGGAAAAGCTTCCATGGATATGTTGACATGGGCATTGATGTCAATGATGACAGCTTTCCAGTTGCCTAAGATGCATTTCTTTTAATGCTTCTTGCAATCAATGGCAGATGGAAGCTGCCGATTGGCTACTTTCTAATGCATGGCCTTGGTGATGAGCAGAGGCACAATTTGGTGCTGCAAGCTGCTAGCTTCACTCACGAAAAGGGTGCACACATTGCGAGTTTGACCTGCGATGGCGCTGCAGCGAATTTATCATTGCTGCACAGCCTTGGCCGCAAGATGGACCTGACTGAGCTGGATGCTTCTTTTCCACATCCAGTGACAAAAAAGCTTTTCTTTGCCATGTTGGATCCCTGTCACATGTTGAAGCTACAGCGGCACACCCTGTTTGATAAAAAGGCTATTGTGATACGAACAAACAGTTCATATTGTTGAAACACATTGATGAGCTGCATGAAATCCAGTACACAGAGGGCCTACATTTGGCAAACAAACTTAGACAAGCACATATTACCTGGAAAAAACCAGCCCATGAAAGTCCCATTGTTCGCTCAAACGTTTAGTCAATCGGTAGCAGATGCTCTTAGTGACTGCAGAGCTCAAAAAAATTGAAAATTTTCTAATTCCCTGCCTACAGAAGAGTTTATCAGACATGTCAACAACGCATTTGATATTTTAAATTCTAGACATCCAAGGCAAGAAGAATAGAAAGGACCGCTGTGTCCTGAAAATGTGGCTCCTGTCACTGCGTATGTCAAAGAACTTATGGCCTACTTTTGCTCGCTTAGGGAGCCTGCAGCTGGTAACCTAATGACAGGGACCAACCAAAAGACAGGCTTCATTCGCTTTGTGGTGTGCTTAGACAACCGTCTATACAACCACTTGGTTACAGAAAATGTCCTATTGGCATATCTTCCGACTTCCAAGCTCAGTCAGGACCACCTTGAGTTACTTTTTTGCTGCATTAAAATCATTTGGGGGCTGCAATGACAACCCAACAGCAAAGCAGTTTGCAGCAGCATTGAAGCGTCTGATAGTTCGTAATGAGGTCAAGGACATTGATGGCGGAAATTGCTTTCTATTGGAACACATCGAAATTTTTTTTGTACGCTCCTCTGAAGAAACCATACTCCATCGATGTAATTAACCTCACTGCCCCTCAGAGAAGCCCTGAAGCCAGTGAACCACTCACAGAAGCAATTTTACAGGATCATGGTTACTCTGCTGACCCAGGCAGGGTGTCTGAGCTTGGGTGCCTGCGGCTCGCAGTACTGGAAGAATTGCTACACAAGTTTTCTCGTGGGTGAATTATGTTCATGATGGCCCACACAATTAATTCCTTTATCCATCAACTTCAGCTGTCCCACCAGGTTTTATGTTAAGGTATTTGTTTTTTGAGTTGCTTTGTAAAGTGCATATATTGTTCAAGAGCGTTGTATGCAGATGTCAAACTTTTATAGAGGGAAAATGTGATACCTTATTGTAAATTATGCAAGTACATGTTTGTTGTCTTGCTGAATGCTGTAGCTTGAATCGCCTGCATGCAAATTATGCTTAAGCAATTGTTCTGTTCAGCCCAAGCTAAACAGTGTGGACAATGACGGTAGGTTAGCTGGCCTACCTTTCACTAGAGCAAACTGTGTGATGACATGGACATGCTGTGAATGCTCTCAATGGATTATGTGTGAGCTAGGTATACGCTTGAGGATGACAATGTTTTTTTAATGTTTGTCCTGTATGTCTTTTACCTGACCTTTGTGAAAATTTGCCACTGCCACCTGGAATACCGTTGGCGTTACTATTTAAATTATTGATTGCGCTCACTCTGTTCACTTGCTTTACAATAGCCTTTTATGCTGCCAGATTGACTGTAACCCCAAATATTTGGTGTATACCACTCAATGAGTGTTTTAAATACCGTGAAATATTCATTTATTTGAGGTTCACAACATAATAGAGCCGTCGCGTCCTAATTTTGCGGTGTGTTGGCTCAGCTTCGACGGTGCTAACTTTTTTGTAGGTATGTGATACAACATAAGCTTTGTTGTACATTTTACTTGCAGCAAAATGCATTGTATTTTAATGTGGACATACTTACTTTGTGGGTGTGACCTCACATCAATTGTTTCAACTTGAACTTTGTGAACTACCACTCTTTTTTAAATTTCTGCATATGTATTGCTTACTTTGCTGACAAGCACAATCACCGAAGCCTTTCGATATTTGTGAGGACAGCGCAGATATAAATATTATACAATTATAGTCCTGTATTGAAGGCGTTGCATACAAGGCATTGTAAGCAAAACTGCAGCTACATTCAGGGACAGCTGATCCCATTGGCCAGTTTTATTAAAGGTATCAATACTACGTGTGATATAGTTTACTTTGTATAACGTTATTATACAAATGCCCTGTGGCATACAAGTATGCTAATACTTATACCGAAGAGCAGTGGCACAATAAGTTTTCCTACTTGCTGTTTATAATTTTCTTTTGTGTATTATCTTTGCAATGTACTTCATTTAATATATAAATGTGGCTTCCTTCTGTATTTGTGTGAAATCTTCTGGCTTCTATAGGTGCAATAAACACTGAATAAAGAATGAAACAATTACTGTTGTCATAAAAATGAGCTTTCCATAGTACAAGTACACCAGCAACACAATGAATCCACAAGTGCAAATTAATGCTGCCATTTTTCCCTTGCCGCTACGTATTCAGTTTTCATGCCGTTTCACACTAGCAGAGGAAGAAGGGTCCCCCTGGCAGTGTTTGATTCTAGGACATAATTATGATGTGGAGCTATACTCGCATTCGGAAACCGCAGAATAAACTCTAGATAATGCACAAATTCCGTCCATTTGTTTTATTATATAACGAAAATGCATCCCCGAGGCGCGTCTCAACAGCGTCGTCGCACCACACAATCTTGCAAAATAGTACACGTAAATCTGAATAAACGGCGATCACTTCGGCGTTTAGAATGCAGGCTAATGCTATTTATTTCTCTCAAAATGAAACACGCCACCAGAGGCTTTTATTAAGCGAAAATGCGACAAAAAAGTGTCCTTCAAAACATCTCGTTTCTTCCTAGGTGCAAGATAGCGTGACAAAAATTATTTCTCTCAAAATAAAACACGCACACCAGCCTTTATTAAGCGAAAGTGCGACAAAAAAAGTGTCCCTCAAAACATCTCGTTTCTTTCTAGGTGCAAGACAGCGGGACGAAAAATTAGCAAGATAATGCGCACCACAGCTTAAGGTACACAACGGCTGATTTGACGAAACTTGAGTACGTAGGAAAAATAGACCACACTCGGGCGTCTGGACGGGTTTCGAGCTGCGAGCGCTGGCAACTCCACTAAACGCCGTGGTAAGCGCAAGTGACGCCTTGAAAATTTTCTGTCTTCATGAGTCAGACGCCCCTGTCTTGCTCCACGTTTCAAGGCATCGCATTTGAAGCGAAGAACGACGCGCGCAGTAGAAGAAAACCACCACCCGCATACGGGACTCCAAGCCTGTGATACAGTGTACTAAAAGTGTACTACTACAGTGTACCCCCTTCTAGTACACTGTACCTGTGACGGCAGGCGCCACTAAAAGTTACCGCGTACCAAACAATCACGAATGTTCCGGCAACCTTGTGGGCCTATTCCGCCCCAAAAGGCACCGCGCACGGGGCCCCTGAGAGAGGGAGGGGTGGCTTCAGAGGAGGTTGGCTTGCTGAGGCTAGCGGAATCACGTGACGCTCCCTCCTGGTATTTTTTACCTCCATGCCACCGGGTATTCGATCGGCGGCCGCGCACTGCCATTTTTCGTTGGCGGCGGCGGCGCCGGCGGCCTGGGAACCGAAACCACAAATTTAAACAGCTGTTGTGCTACATCCTTCATTGCTAAACTGATTGAAATTCTGGGATTTTTATAATAAGGGTGGAGAGGGCAGAATACAGAGGCGTTGAAAGTGAGAGAAACACAAAACGGTTTTGAAAATATTTTGCTTTTTAGCCGACACACTTGGAAAAACATTGAGCACGTATCTGAAGGCGCGTAAAGTGTGGTTGTATATTTCATCCCCCACGAATATGCCGAACCTTGCTTATTTTTTTGCGTCGTACTCGCAATTGTTTTCTGTTTTGCTATGCCTCGGTTTATGAGATATTGTTCCATTGAGCAAATAGTCAATGAATTCGTCTAGAATTGCTAAGCCAGCACCGACGCACGTGACACTCTCCAGATATGTTAATCTTGCTTCCACTTGTCCTGAATGCTTTATGTAAAAATAAATAAAATAGAACAGAACTCTTCTATGAACATTTATTGTTGGGTTCAACTCTTAAGCAGTCAACCAATCACCAGATGCTATAACACACATTCCCGACTGGACAGTAGGTGAAACCACTTGTTCTGAATATTACTGAGCCTTTGCTTAAGTAACTTTTCTTATAACGGCATTTTTCCCTGAAGAAAAATGAGTCAAAGTACTTTTTTGTTTTTGCTTCAGGTGAATATTTTTTCAGCTGAGATATGCTATTATGCGGTTCAAAACAAATTTGCTCAATTTGATAGGTCATCATCACCAGGTTGATTGAACCAAGTGAGGATTAGTAGAAATGCAGGCATTGCTCGGATGCACAATTACTTCAGGGGAAAAAAGTTTTTTTAACCTGCACGTCGAAACTGTTTTATAGTTCAGTGCAGCTATCGGTGTCGTTGCATTTGATTTTACATTTGAATGTTCAAAAGAAAGAGCACCATGTAGTAGACATGTAGAACTTTTTTTATTTAGGAAACGAACAAACTGGGAACAAAATGATTTGATCGAACAATTTCGTTCAGAGGCAAGATTTGCACAAAGACTGTAGTTATCATGAATACAAAGAGCACCAACAACTGTCAAGCCGTCATTCCGACGTTCTCAGGCCGCTGTTGCCTCTCGTCGCTGTATATTTCGCTTTTCAAAGAGGAGTTTCGGAATTCCACGTTGCTCTGACTGGTGACGACACGCATGCCCAGACGCGCGGAGAGCAGGTTTGCTTTTGTTTGTTTTATGTTGCTTCATTGCTCCCCTGTGATTCTATGCCTGAGAGAGGGAAAAGAATTAAACAGGACAACACACATCTCAAACGAAGCTGGATGTATTTTTCAAAAAATCTTTCATCATCATCATCATCACCAGCCTATTTTATGTCCACTGCAGGACGAAGGCCTCTCCCTGCGATCTCCAATTACCCCTGTCTTGCGTTAGCGTATTCCAACTTGCGCCTGCAAATTTCCTAACTTCATCATCCCATCTGGCTTTCTGCCTACCTCGACTGCGCTTCCCTTCTCTTGGTATCCATTCTGTAACCCTAATGGTCCATCATACGCATTACATGGCCTGCCCAGCTCCATTTCTTCCGCTTAATGTCAACTAGAATATCGGCTATCCCCGTTTGTTCTCTGATCCACACCGCTCTCTTCCTGTCTCTTAACGTTAGTCCTAAGATTTTTCGTTCCATCGCTCTTTGTGCGGTCCTTAACTTGTTCTCGAGCTTCTTTGTTAACCTCCAAGTTTCTGCTCCATATGTTAGCACCGGTAGAATGCAATGATGGTACACTTTTCTTTTCAACGACAGCGGTAAGCTCCGAGTTAGGATTTGGCAATGCCTGCCGCATGCACTCCAACCCAATTTTATTCTTCTGTAAATTTCTTTCTCGTGGTCAGGGTCCCCTGTGAGTAATTGACCTAGATAAATGTACTCCTTTACAGACTCTAGAGGCTGACTGGCAATCCTGAATTCTTGTTCCCTTGCCAGGCTACTGAACGTTATCTTTGTCTTCTGCATATTCATCTTCAACCCCACTCTTACACTTTCTCGGTTAAGGTCCTCAATCATTTGCTGTAATTCGTCTCCATTGTTGCTGAATAGGACAATGTCATCAGCAAATCGGAGGTTGCCGAGAAATTCACCGTTGATCCTCACTCCTAAGCTTTCCCAGTCTAAGAGCTTGTATACTTCTAGGCATGCAGTGAATAGCATTGGATAGATTGTGTCTCCTTGCCTGACCCCTTTCTTGATAGGTAACTTTCTACTTTTCTTGTGGAGAACCAAGGTAGCTGTGGAATCCTTGTAGATGTTTGCTAAGATATTCACGTATGCCTCTTGTACTCCTTGATTACGCAATGCCTTTATGACTGCTGGTATCTCTACTGAATCAAATGCCTTTTCATAATCTATGAAAGTCATATAGAGAGGTTGATTGTATTCCGCATATTTCTTGATTTACCTGATTGATGACATGGATATGATCCATCGTAGAATATCCATTCCTGAAGCCAGCCTGTTCTCTTGGTTGGCTGAAGTCAAGTGTTGCCCTGATTCTATTAGAAATGATCTTGGTGAATATTTTATACAGTACTGAAAGCAAGCTAATGGGTCTATAATTCTTCAATTCTTTAACGTCTCCCTTCTTACGGATTAGTATAATGTTGGCGTTCTTCCAGCTCTCTGGTACACTTGAAGTTGTGAGGCATTGCGTATAAAGGGTCGAAAGCTTTTAAATTAGGATATCTCCTCCATCCTTGATTAAATCGACTGTTATTCCATCTTCTATAGCAGCTTTTCCCCTGGACATGTCTTTCACCGCCCTTCTAACTTCATCGCTAGTTACAGAAGGAGCCTCTGTATCCAGTTCATCACTATTTCGAATGAAAGTATCTGAATGAAAGTAGAATGAATGAATGAAAAAATCTTTATTCCTACTTTAATGGCGCGCCGATCGCGCAGAGAAAAAATGGCGGCGGCGGCGCCACGAGAACAGTCGGCGGGGGCGCGCCGACGTCTCGGCGCACACCTCTACATTTCGATGGGGGCGGAATGCGAAAACATCCGTGTACTTAGATATAGGTGCACGTTACAAAACCCCAGGTGATCCAAATTTCCGGTGTCCCCCACTACGGCGTGCCTCATAATCAGATCGTACTTTTGACACGAAAAACTCGATAATATTTAAAACTACAGTTTACATTTGCAGTTGTACCGATAAGAACAAAGAGAACTGCAACGCCACGCTTCCCATGCAGACGAACTATATTGACCCTTTTCGCGGCGATCCCGTGGGCGCTGCCATGTTTGATCACGTGGTGACGCGTCCATTGCTTGCCTCAACTGCCTCCGTTGCCTCCTTGTTTACAATGGAAGTGTATGACGCCAGTGCGGCTTAGAAAACCTCTGTTTTCGGAGACACCGTAGACGGTGACTAGGTGGAGGACACGAAGCTTTGATCACAGCTTCAGAGAACATGCAAAGGCGCTTTTGGAGTTGATTAAGCTATGTCCAAACGGCGCAAGTAGCGTATATGGTGCTTGTTTTAAAAGCGGGGCTAAATATTGTGACACTCTTACGTGCATTCTGGGTTTACACCTCGAAAAGATTTCGGGCATCCAAGACGGGTGGAGAAAGAAGACGACGTGCGGTTAGCTAGCTGAATCTCAATCGGCACTCAGCTGATCCAGGCCGTCGCGACTCACTCTACTTGGCTTATTAATAAACGCCTTTTGTTGGCGTAACAGAGTGGTGGATTGTGCTGGGTACGACAATACGTACCACGGAGCCGCAACATCTCGAACTTCGCTGGAGACGCCTGTCTTGCCGGTCTCTCGCCAACGACGTTCATCATGTCTCAGGACGGAAGTGGACAAACGCCAGCGCCAGGTGTACTAGCTCAAAGGTCAATGTCAGTTCGACCGTTGCAGCACTACATGGAACCACACTCGTTCGCGGGAAAAGCGGGCGAAGATGTCAACGAGTGGCTGACACACTACGCACGGGTGAGCCGCTACAACCATTGGGACTATGTCACTCAGCTTTAGTATGTCGTACTGTTTCTGAGTGAAACAGTGCTGATCTGGTGTGAAAATCATGAAGACTCCCTGAGAACGTGGGAGCGCTTCGTTGAAGAAATTAAGAAGTGTTTTGGAGACTCCTACGCCAAACAGAAACGCGCGGAGCGAACCCTAGCTCAAAGAGCTCAGACTCCTGGAGAAACGTGCACTACGTACATCGAAGAGATCTCAAGCTGTGCAAAATAGTGAATTCACAGATGTCGGAGGAAGAACGAGTCGGACATCTCCTTAAAGGAATTGCTGAAGATGTCTACAATTTCCTTATAGACAGGGAACACGTTGATTGCGTCTCAGATGTCGTACGTCACTGCCGTATGTTTGAGACATTGAAGACTCGTCGCATTGAGCCGAAATTTGGACGACTGGCGAATGTGACAACCGTTGCCAGCGTCGATGAGAGCCCGTCCGCCGATCTTTCATCCACTATACGGCAGATCGTGCCTGAAGAACTGCGGCGACACGAGGTACTTGCGTGCAGCGTCATGCAACAACCTGCTGCCTATTCCCCGCCACACACGGCGCCTGCAGCATCTTGCGCTCCGTGGCAACCGTCGGTATGTGTCACGGACATCACCCACCGAGGAGCTTCATGGCCTCGTGAAGGCACATTTACGCTCGAACAACGACGAGAACACCCTTGCCCCGGCAGATTTCCACGCAGACTGACTGTTCCTCCTGTTCAGCAGGTTCAGCCACTTCACTCGGTCACTCGACCCCCCACGGCTGAGTGCTTCGAGGTGCCGTTCATCGATCGTCGTTTACCTGTGTGCTACAGCTGCGGCGACTTGGGCCACATTGCCAGGTACTGCAATCGCCGCCAACCACCGAGGCTCGACCGATCTACGATGTCAAGGCGGTACCGCGATCCATTTGATGAAACGTTCTCACCCTCGTACACAGATCCAGGAAGCAACCCTCGCCAGCACCCGGAGACGCTACGGAACCGTTCTCCAGCATCCGATCGCAGCCTGACACCCCCACCCGCTCCTCGCGTAAGCCGGTCGCCGTCTCCGCAGCGTCGCTACCCGTCACCACCTCCGGAAAACTAGTCAGCGCGGCCGTTGGAGGTGAGGTCACTGGACAATCTTCGATGTCGACAGATACCTCCACCCATTTGTATGCTTAAGAATAAGGTTTCTGTACTGATTGACGGAGTTTCAACAATGACCTTAGTGGACACGGGAGCAACAGTGATGAGTCTTGCATTTAAAAGCCTCCTAGGACGAAAAGTGATGTTTCGCTGGGACCGGGCTGATACGTTTCGTGGAGGGAGTCGGAAGTTGTTACATCCTGTCGGGGTTTACAATGTGGACGTTATCATGGGCGGTCAAATATTTAACGCGGAGTTCGCAGTTCTGTCTCATTCTACGCATGACAATCCTGGGCCTTCATTTTTTGAAACTGTGTGGTGCCACTGTCGACTGCAGAACAAGAGAAATTAGTGTAGATTCGAGCTTTTCGGCCGCGTTTACGGAAGGCCCACCGAATCACGAAAGTGTGCTTTGTGTATCCAGTGATACAGTAGTGCCTCCGCTGTGTGCTGCGTGTGTTTCAGTCACCTGTTTCCCTACTACCGACGTAACGTTTGACGCTACCATGGAGCCCATTCATCTGAGCTGCATCAAGAGGAATGTGCTGATACCGTATTGCACGCTGTGAGTTGTTCACGGACGCACAGGCTTATGGGCCGTAAACTGTTCCAGTGAACCTGCAATACTACCACAGGGTCTGAAACTTGCCGCCTACCATGAAGATCAAGTGCAGTCACTAGCCATTCTTACAGAAGCCCCCGATTCTTCGGATGAACGCCATTTCGTTAATGCATGCCCTCCAGCAGACTCCTCCATTCTAACTATGGTGAACAAGTCACTCAGCACTAACCAGCGTCAGGAAGTGGCGAATATTTTGGTAAAACATGCCGGACTGTTTGACTTTTCACAGCGACAGGGGCCACCATCGTTTCCCCCTTCTCGAATACACCATCGCATAGATAGGGGATCTGCCCAACCATTGCGACAGAAGCCGTACAGAGTCTCACCATCGGAACGCAAGGTGATCAACGATCAAGTCCGCGAAATGCTAAGTAAGAATGTTATCCAAGAATCCTGTAGTCTGTGGGCAGCGCCAGTGATCCTGGTTAGAAAGAAAGATGGTACATGGCGATTTTGTATTGACTACCGTCGCCTAAACACCATCACCAAAAAATTGCCCGCCAATCCACCCTGTGAAGGTGGTTGGAAAGCGAAGCTTTTTACGCCACCCTCACGGTGACTGTGGCGCACTTGATATTTCACACACTACAACGTAACTTTAACCACGGCCTTTATTATTATTTACTTCACAACAATGTTCACTACTGCTTTATGATCGGTGTGATATACACTACTAGACTACCCCATATTGGGGTAGTCTAGAAAATGAACCGAAGCAGTTGCTAGGCTGGAAGGGTTTCGAATGACGTCAACCCTCTTTCAAGTAGCTGCATAAGCTTTGCAACAGCTGCAATCTAATCTTACGGACCGCGCCGAGCCTGTTTTCGTTGTTTGCCCGCAGCCCTTATCATCCATCATGTTGGCTCATCACATTGAAGCTCGTTTTTGTGGTTTTTCTTGCGAAAACGAGTGCTTAGTTGTACGCTGAATGCCTGAATTAAAGTAAGCTATACTGCTATACCTGCAATTGTTAGCGGTTCGTCGGGATCGTTTTTTGATTACAACGACGGACACGACAGAACCCTTGGCTGGTAGAGGTACAAAGCTTCGCTTTAAAAGGACGTGTATCCACTTCCACGTATTGATGATGCTGTCGACTGCCTTTCATCAGCATCTTACTTTTCGTCTGTCGACTTGAGATCGGGGTACTGGCAGATTCCTATGCACAAGGCAGACAAGGAGAAAACGGCATTTGTAACACCAGACGGACTTTTTGAATTTAATGTGATGCCGTTCGGGGGGATGTGTAATGCGCCTGCGACTTTCGAGTGCTTCATGGACAACATCCTGCGTGGTCTGAAGTGGGAAGTGTGCATGTGCTATGTAGACGATGTAGTGATTTTCGGGCGCACGTTCAGTGAGCACAACGCACGTCTCGACCTTTTTCCAAGACTGCTTGGAAAAAGCAGGCTTGGTGCTCAACTCGAAGAAATGCCATTTTGGAGAGCGCCAAACGCTGGTTCTGGGCCATCTAGTGGACAAGGACGGCATACGACCCGATCCAGCGAAGACTGCTGCTGTTGAAGCCTTCAAGCAACCTCGCTCTGTAAAAGAGCTACGCAGCTTCCTGGGCCTTTGCTCCTACTTCCGCCGGTTTATTCGTTGGTTTGCCAACATCGCGTATCCACTGACATGCCTCCTCCAGAAGGGCGTTCCCTTCGAATGGACCCCTGAATGTGAAGCCAGTTTTCGTGAGCTGTCAGCAAGTTTCTTCTGACGTCCCATCCCATTCTCCGACACTTCGATCATGCGGCTCCCACGGAAGTTCATACGGACGCTAGCGGTATTGGCATCGACGCAGTCCTTGTTCAATGCGTTGACACCAAAGAACACGTAGTCGCCTTTGCGAGTCACTCCTTAAGCAAGTCTGAGCGCGACTACACAGTCACAGAGCAAGAATGTCTCGCAGTGATTTTCGCGGTACAACGCTCCCGGTCTTACCTGTACGGGCACCCCTTCACTGTGGTGACAGACCACCATTCTCTATGCTGGCTAGTTAACCTCCGTGATCCATCAGGCCGGCTTGCTCATTGGACACTTCGCTTACAGGAGTATGATTTTACCGTTTCTTATAAAAGCGGCCGACGGCACGCCGACACTGACTGCCTCTCGCGTCTGCCGCTTCCGACAACGGACTGCGACGCGGACAACTTCGATCGCTATATTGCATCGTTGGAGCCAGGATTTCCTGATATTAATACCATCAAGATCGAGCAGCGAAAGGACAGAACTTTAGAGCCACTGCTCATTACCGCAAGGAAATCAGCACCATCCTCTCGTTTCAGCGTTCGTGATGGGGTTCTGTACAAAAAGAACTATTCTACCACAAGCCCACGATATCTCCTGGTGGTCCCGGAAAGCCTCCGCGTATCCATCTTGCGCGCTATGCATGACGACCCTACGTCTGGTCATTTGGGATCTGTGCGAACGCTCTACCGAGTCCAAGAGAAAGGTTCTACTGGCCTAAAATGCGTCAGACGACCGACCAGTACGTATCCAGCTGCAACGAGTGTCAACGTCACAAGCGTCCGACGAGCGCTCCTCCTGGCCGACTACATCCAGTGCCACCCCCAAGAACTCCGTTCGAGCAAGTCGGCATCGACCTTCTCGGTCCTTTCCCGCGGTCATCTGATGGGAATCGCTGGATTGTCGTGTGTACCGATCACTTGACGCGCTACTGTGAGACAGCTGCTATACCATCGGCTACTGCAACCAAAGCTTGTATTTTTCTGCTGCGTTTCGTCATTCTCCTACACGGACCTCCCAGAATCATCATCAGCGATCGTGGACGGCAGTTCACTGCAGACGTGGTCGAAGAGATGCTTCGTCTATGTGCTTCAGATTTTCGACATTCCACGCCGTATCATCCCCAAACAAATGGCCTGACGGGGAACGCACCAACAGGACGCTTACTAACATGCAGTCCATGTATGTTGCGTCAGATCATAAGAACTGGGACAGCGTGCTCCCTTTCATTACTTACGCATTTAATACCTCACAGCATGAAACTACGGGCTGCAGTCCCTTCTTTCTTCTATGTGCTCGTCCGCCTCGTTACACGCTAGACACTATCTTGCCGTTTTCAAGCCACGATAATCTTTGTATATCCGAGACCATCTCTCTTGCTGAAGAGGCCCGACGACTTGCTTCTTTACGCACTCTGTTTCCCAAGAACGCTCGAAGGAACGCTACGACCACCGACGCCGACACGTGATATATGACCGCGGTGACTTAGTGTGGCTGTGGAAACCAACAAGAAAACGTGGTTTATGTGAAAAACTGCTGGTCCACTATGTTGGACCCTATGTTATTACTGATCGTATCAGTGAATGGACCTACCGCATAGCACGCCTCACATCAAATGGCCGTCGGTCAGCAAAGACTGAACTTTGCATGTCGCCCGTTTAACCCTTTGTTGGACAGCGGGACATATACGTCCCACTTTTCACTCCCCCCTCTCGGTGCTGTTGCTCCTTAAGAGAGCTCGCTCTACCACATACAAGCCACTAACTCTATCTATTGAGTATACCACAACATTCTGTATGCACTTTCATAGCGTTTCCGCTAAGTGGAAGCACGCAACAAGACAAGTAGCAGTTTTTGTTTTTCATGTCCGCTTTCCGTTTTTCTTTGTTTTTGTGAGCTACTTTCAAGCAAGAAAAAAATGTCTGGTGAGAAAATCTTGTGTTTCTTGCACTACAGTAACCACTTACAAACACACTATCAGTTATAATTTGGGTTGTTTAGCATGCATAGATAAACGGAACGTTTTTTACGAGAACCAGTGTGATTCAACTGTTCCATGTTAGGCTTAGCGTATAGCGTGCGGGCTGTTTGGTTCGTACTGATTGCTTCTTTCTTTTGCTAAAGATAAGAAGAAGCGTCCCACTTCTCAAGGAGCACTTTAAATATTCTGGAGCTTGCCAGGGAACTCTAACAACAGTGATGATGAGCGTCGTTCGGAGAACCTTCCGGACGGTTCTCCGGAAGCATCGATTCTCCGAAACACTCATCACCCAAACGTGACAGGCACGCGATGGCGGTGCCGCTGGTGCTCCACTAGCAAAAAAGAAGTCCGCACGAAATACATGTGCAATGTGTGCAACGTTCCGCTGTGTGCAACTTCGCACCATTTCACAAAAAAAAAATGTGAACTGCCTCAAGTGGACAGCGGGACATATGAGTCCCACTTGATCAAAGTGACCTAACTGGACAGTGGGACATATAGGTCCCACTTTCTTTCGGAATAATACACTTCTCGGCATTCGGATTGGTTTTTATGGAATCAAGAAGTGATAAATAACTCGCTCAAAATCTCTTACACAAGATAACAATTCTTTCCTCGTTGTGTCCACCAAAGGGTTAAAGCCCTTTATCTCTAGACAACCTGTTTGAGTTGCCCGGTGGGCTTCGTCTGCGCGGAGGGCAAGGTGACACTCTTGCGTGCGTTCTGGGTTTACACCTGAAAAAGATTGGGCATCCAAGAGGGGAGGAGAAAGAAGACGACGTGCGGCTAGCTAGCTGAATCTCAATCGGCACTCAGCTGATCCAGGCCGTCGCGACTCACTCTACTTGGCTTATTCATAAGCGCTTTTGTTGGCGTAACAATACGTATTCCAAGCTATCAAATCTTTCTGATTATGAATTCAGTCAGGATTAGTGTGTTTTGCTTTTGTTCTTTATTCGGCAAATGTTTTGAAGCAGGGGCTTTTCAGTTTCTGACTCAGTGAAGCTCCTCGGTGCGGCCACTATCTGATTATTTTCGGCCTAATCGCTCGCGGGCGTGCTCAGTTCTGATAGATTTGTTCTTGCTGCGCACAAGGCTTTAAACGTAGCTGTTTTGTACATTGGGTACCTTGCAACAATATATATTACATGTAGTAACTCGCTTACTCTTGTGGACCGTCACGAAACATTCAGCTTCGACCATTCATGCCCCATAGGTGAAGTCCGTCATTTATTGGGCGTATGCAGTGCGCATATATTCAAGCGGGCGCCCATTCACTTATTCTTGATACGTTGGCGATAGAGTGGGCGTAAGTTTTACTGCCATTTCGGACAGATGTGTATAACTAACGTGCGCGAAACTTACTATGACAGGAAGCGGCGCTGCTACCTTTGTCATTGTTTAACGAGTGGTACTCACTCTTGCCAACGTTCTGGGGACGAAGCCCTTTCTTTGAAGGTTAGCGATACAAGGCTGGTGGATGACCAAATTTCTGTATCCTCGAGGAAAACCGTACATCACGAAGTGCCGCTAACACGTTCGGACAGTTGCAGCAGCGGTCCGCGAGCTTGGCCACACAGATTCATTCTGTTCCTTAACATGCCAGTCACTATTTTTGCAGCCAACTACTGCACACGTCTTCAATCCACATGATTCAATCTAGCATGATTGGAGCACAGTGTGTTAGGGAAAACTCAGTTTCATTTCCGGCAGCTGATCGCACAGAAGCAAGGTAGAAGCGGTAATGGTTTCGTATTCGTGCGCGGTCGCTGAGGAGAGGTATGGCGTGCCGCCGTGAGCGCCATTTCGTTTCTCTAAAACAGACTGCTCCTCGAAAAGGGTCAATATGCATTGCATTACGTGCGTCACGCAGTGCATTCCCGGCCGCCACTATGGGTAAGCCGCAGGTGCAGCGCCGGCAGAAGAGGCTGCCGTACGCGAACGTAAGCGCGAGCGCGATCGTGCCCGTAAGGCCGAACCAATGTATCGGCAACGGCATGCAGTCCGTGAAAGTGTGTGTGTGCGCGTGTAATTAGGGCTACATGATATAAAATAAAGGCTATGCAACTTAACGAAATGTGTCTTCATTCAATTCGAACGTTCAAAAATACAATCCTAAACGAGCACTCAAATCACATGTGCATCGCATCGGGTCGCACAGCATTTCTTGGGTTCGTTGCGTGGTCGTTGTCTTTGGACTTTGATTCAGTTTCATGGGCTTCGCGTTCAACACATCTTTCTTTCTTTTAAGGAAGGGGTTTTGATTTTTTTCCCTCGTTTATTTCTGGAGAAACTTCGTTAAATGTGTTTGGTGGCCATTAGTTTCGTTAATTCGGATTGATGAAACATTGAACCATATGGGTACCTGCAGGGTAATGCAAATTTCTCCGTTAGATGGGGAATTTCGTAAAATCGAGTTTCGTTAGATCGAGTTTTAACTATTTCTAGAGGAGAAGCAAGTGCTTTATTCATTATGACACGGCTTTAGGCGCGATTTTTCGTCCACTCCTCCACTGGTTCAATAGAATAGAATAGAACTTTATTTGAAGTGCATGCACTCCAGGAAGGAAGCCGAAATACACAATGCCTGGCTAGGGCCTTCCTCCTCAAGGTAGGCATGTTGCACTCGGAGGGTTACACACAAAAATAAATCACAAGTAGCGCAGCATATGTGACAACACTTGTTGGCATATCCACAAAACAAAAAATTCAATCCATGGTCATAAAAAAAGCTGCAAGCCACTCCCATGTCGGGTATCGAGGGACTGCAACACCCGAAATAGGAATAGCGCCGGTAACAACAGCAACGTAAGAGAAAGATAAAAAACGAAAAGTTAGCGGAAGAACTGCATAACCGAGATTAAGAGGTCCAAGCTAGAAATTTGGGTAGAAAAACACAGGGTATAACAATAAGGGGCATAAACAACATAAGCAGCCTTCTTTACACAGCACTTGTACCCTTTCTAAGTGCGTCAGACCACAGGAAATACCAAGGCACAAGCCCAATCATTTCATTAATGGTTCTGTCACTTGTCTCTTGTTGATTTTGCGGTCTTTACAGTCATAGATAAGACGTTCAAATACATTTTCATTCAGAAAGGCAAGCATCTGGTGTTTAGGTGTTTTGAAGTCTAATTTATCCTTGCTTTTGGTGCTTTTATTGCGGCGCGTCGAAGGTTATATGGGTTTTGGGGAGTCTCTGTGGGTGTAAGAAATGAGGTTCCTCATAAATTGCATGATATGTCTGCAGCACCAGCCGCAGTCTTTAATTGAAATGTAGATATTGTAATGCCTTGGTTGAGGCGAAAGAAAAGGGGAAGACGACGAATCCTTTGGTGTGCGGAGCGCAGAAAGAAACCGCGGCTGGACTGCTTTCCTAGACTCTCATCCATCACCTGTAAATAAACACGCCTCATCCGTAACAGTTTTGTGGTGGAAGGTGCTGGGTACTCAACCACGCAACACGGTTCTGCAACCACCTGATCTGCGCCGAAGTCGCCGCCTTGCTGGACTGCCGCCGTTGCCGCTGGTGGTCGAGATGTCTCGCGGTGAAGACGGAACCCGGACTGTACCAGTTCCTACAGCTGCAGCCCCTGCCTGGTTACAGCGGCCCCTTCGGTACCTGCTTCAGCCGCGGCTGGTCCCTGGCAGCGTCAGCACCTGATAGAGCCTCGTACATTGGAGGCAAGTCTGGCAGGACGTGGATGATGGCTCACTCACTACAAACGGGTGAGCAACTATTACCATTGGGATGCGGCAACTCAGCTGTCCTACGTCGTGTTTTTCTTAACGGACACGGTACTTGTGTGGTTTGACAACCATGAGGACACCCTCACGACTTGGGATCGGTTCGTGTCGGAAATAACGGAGTGTTTTGGGGACTCAGTCGCGAAGAAGAAGCAGGCTGAACAAACGCTGCTGCAAAGAGCCCAAGTGCCAGGCGAGACGTGCACGACTTATATTGAGGCTATATGAGCTCTGCAAGAACGTCAACCCTCGCATGTCAGAGGAGGACAAGGTCGGCCACCTCTTAAAAGGAATTGCCGAGGATGTATACCATTTTCTCATCGGCAAAGAGAACCTTGCTTCAGCTGACG